>NC_090733.1:125906234-125908734 GCF_036898095.1 Palaemon carinicauda | reverse complement strand
ACCTTGCGCTTTACTTCCACATTTTTCTCTCTATATTTTTCATACTTCTCTATACTATTACTCTGCAGCCATTCTTCAAAAGCCCTCTTTTTCTCTTCCTCTTTTACCTTCACTCCTTCATTCCACCATTCACTGCCCTTCCTCATGCTGCCTCCAACAACCTTCTTGCCACACACATCACTTGCAATCTCAACAAAATTTTCTTTTACTAACTTCCACTCCTCCTCCTAAATTGCCAGTTTCTCTTACTTTCACTTCCTCATATGTCATTTTCAACCTTTCCTGATATCTACTTTTTACCCCCGGTTTTATTAGCACTTCAACCCTCACTAGCTCCCTTTTACATCCACCTACTCTATTCCCCCACTTTTTTGCTACAACTAATTTTCCTTCCAAAAAATGATCAGACATACCGTTAGCCATACCCCTAGACACGTGCACGTCTTTCAATCTTCCAAACATTCTTTTAGTTATCAACACATAATCCATTAATGCCCTTTCTACTACTCTTCCATTTGCCACTCTTACCCCTGTATACTTATTTTTATCTTTCTTTTTGAAAAAGCTATTACTTATCACCATCCCTTGCTCAACACACATATCTACCAGTCTGTCACCACTCTCATTTTCACCTGGTACGCCATACTTCCCAATGACACCTTCTACCTCTCCAGCGCCCACTCTAGCATTTAAGTCACCCATGACAACTACATAATTCCTTCTACCCAGTCCTTCTACACACCTAGTTCATTCATTCCAGAACTCATTCCGCTCTTCTTCACTTTTCTCACTACCTGGCCCATACGCACTGACAAATGCCCAACATTCCCTACCCAACCTAACCCTTACCCACATTAACCTATAGTTAGTTTATTTCCATCTTTCCTTCCCCACCACCTCTTCCCTCCTCCCTCCACTTCCTTCCCCCACCACCTCTTCCCTTCTTCCCACCCATCCTTCCCTTCCCCTCCACACCCCTTCCCTTCCTCCCTCCACTTCCTAACCCACCACCACATCCCTTCCTCCTCCACTTCCTTCCCCACCAACAACCCTCCTACCCCCTTCACTACCTCACAACCCTCTCCACCACTACCACTCCTCCTCACTTCCCTACACCACCTTCTTCCCTCCTCTCCACTTCCTCCTACACCACCTCTTCCCTTCCTCATCCACTTCCTTCTCTCCACCTCTTCCCTTCTCTCCACTCTCTTCTCACTTCCACCTCTCCACCTCTCCTCCACCTCACCTCCCATACCTACTCCACTTCCTTCCCCTCACCTCCTCACCACTTCCTCCTCCACATCTTCCCTTCCCCCTCAACCTATCCACCACCTCCATCCCCTCCACATAATTCCCACCACCTCTTCCCTTCCTCCTTCCACTCCTTCTCCACCACCTCTTCCCTTCCCCCTCCACTTCCTTCCTCACCACCTCTTCCTCTCCCTCCTTCTCCACCACCTCTTCCCTCTCCTCACTTCTTTCCAACACCTCTTCCCTTTCCCCCTCCACATCTTCTCCACCTCCACTCTTCCCTTCCCCCTCCACATCCCTTCCCCCTCCACCACTCTCACCTTCCTCCCTTCACACTACTACCAATCACCCTCTTCCCTTCCACCATTCCCACCAACCTCTTCCCCACTCTACCCTCACTTCCCTTCCCTCCAACACCTCTTCCTTCCTCCTCTCACCTTCCTCTCCACCTACCCAAACCCTTCCCTCCACATTCCCTTCCTCCCCTCCACTTCCTTCCCCACCTCCACTCCTCCCTCCACTCTTCACACCTCTTCCCTTCCCCCTCCACACCTCTTCCCTTTCCCCCTCCACTCCTCTCCTCCCTTCCTCCACCTCCATTCCTTCTCCCTCCACTTCTTCCCACCACCTCTTCCCTTCCTCCTCCACTTCCTTTCCAACCACCTCTTCCCTTCCCCCTCCACTTCCTTCCCCACCACCTCTTCCCTTTCCCCCTCCACTTCCTCCCCCACCTCTTCCCTTCCTCCCTCCACTTACTTCCCACCACCTCTTCCCTTCCTCCCTTCACTTCCTTCCTCCACCACCTCTTCCCTTCCTCCCTCCACTCCTTTTCCCTACCACCTCTTCCCTTCCTCCCCTCTTCCTTCCCCACCACCTCTTCCCTTCCTCCCTCACTTCCTTCCACCTTCACCATCTCCTCCTCCACTTCTTTTCCACCACCACTCTTCCCTTCCTCCCTCCTTTTCCTTCCCCACCACCTCTTCCCTTCCTCCCTTCACTTCCTTTCCCCACCACCTCTTCCCTTCCTCCCTCCACTTCCTTTTCCCACCACCTCTTCCCTTCCTCCCTTCCTTCCTTCCCACCACCCTTCTTCCCTTCCTCCCTCCACTTTCCTTCCCCAGCACCTCTTCCTTCCTCCCTCCACTTCCTTTCCCCACCACCTCTTCCCTTCCTCCCTCCACTTCCTTTCCTACCACCTCTTCCCTTCCTCCCTTCACTTCCTTTTCCAACACCTCTTCCCTTTCCCCCT
>NC_090733.1:125903948-125905734 GCF_036898095.1 Palaemon carinicauda | reverse complement strand
CTTCACTTCCTTTTCCACCACCTCTTCCCTTTCTCCTTCCACTTTCTTCCCCACCACCATTGCTTCTCTTTCCCCCTAGACTTCCGTCCCCATCACCTCTTCCCTTACCCCCTCCGCTTCCTTCTCCACCACCTCTTCCCTTCTTCCCTCCACTTCTTTCTCCACCACCTCTTCCCTTCTTCCCTCCACTTCTTTCTCCACCACCTCTTCCCTTCTTCCCTCCACTTCTTTCTCCACCACCTCCTCCCCTTCCCCCTCCGCTTCCCTCCCCACCACTTCTTCCCTCCCCCCACTTCTTCCCTCCCCCCACTTCTTCCCTCCCCCCCACTTCCTACCCCACCACTTCTTCCCTTTTCCCTCCACTTCCAACCCCACTGCTTCTTCCCTTTCCCCCTCCACTTCCTTCCCCACCACCTCTTCTCTTTCCCCCTCCACTTCCTTCTACACCACTTCTTCCCTTTCCCCCTCCACTTCCTTCCCCACCACCTCTTCTCTTTCCCCCTCCACTTCCTTCTCCACCACTTCTTCCCTTTCCCCCTCCACTTCCTTCCCCACCACCTCTTCTCTTTCCCCCTCGACTTCCTTCTCCACCACTTCTTCCCTTCTTCCCTCCACTTCTTTCTTCACCACCTCCTTCCCTTCCCCCTTCACTTCCCTCCCCACCTCTTCTTCCCTCCCCCCACTTCCTACCCCACCTCTTCTTCCCTTTTCCCCTCCACTTCCAACCCCACTGCTTCTTCCCTTTCCCCCTCCACTTCCTTCCCCACCACCTCTTCTCTTTCCCCCTCCACTTCCTTCTCCACCACTTCTTCTCTTTCCCCCCTCCACTTCCTTCTCCACCACTTCTTCCCTTTCCCCCTCCACTTCCTTCTCCACTACCTCTTCCCTTCCTCCCTCCACTTCCTTCTCCACTACTTCTTCCCTCTTCCCTCTTCTTCCTTCCCCACCACCTCTTCTCTTTCCCCCTCCACTTCCTTCTCCACCACTTCTTCCCTTTCCCCCTCCACTTCCTTCCCCACCACCTCTTCTCTTTCCCCCTCCACTTCCTTCTCCACCACTTCTTCTCTTTCCCCCTCCACTTCCTTCTCCACCACTTCTTCCCTTTCCCCCTCCACTTCCTTCCCCACCACCTCTTCTCTTTCCCCCTCGACTTCCTTCTCCACCACTTCTTCCCTTCTTCCCTCCACTTCTTTCTTCACCACCTCCTTCCCTTCCCCCTTCACTTCCCTCCCCACCTCTTCTTCCCTCCCCCCACTTCCTACCCCACCTCTTCTTCCCTTTTCCCCTCCACTTCCAACCCCACTGCTTCTTCCCTTTCCCCCTCCACTTCCTTCCCCACCACTTCTTCTCTTTCCCCCTCCACTTCCTTCTCCACCACTTCTTCCCTTTCCCCCTCCACTTCCTTCCCCACCACCTCTTCTCTTTCCCCCTCCACTTCCTTCTCCACCACTTCTTCTCTTTCCCCCTCCACTTCCTTCTCCACCACTTCTTCCCTTTCCCCCTCCACTTCCTTCTCCACTACCTCTTCCCTTCCTCCCTCCACTTCCTTCTCCACTACTTCTTCCCTCTTCCCTCTTCTTCCTTCCCCACCACCTCTTCTCTTTCCCCCCTCCACTTCCTTCTCCACCACTTCTTCCCTTTCCCCCTCCACTTCCTTCCCCACCACCTCTTCTCTTTCCCCCTCCACTTCCTTCTCCACCACTTCTTCTCTTTCCCCCTCCACTTCCTTCTCCACCACTTCTTCCCTTTCCCCCTCCACTTCCTTCCCCACCACCTCTTCTCTTTC
>NC_090733.1:125893948-125898948 GCF_036898095.1 Palaemon carinicauda | reverse complement strand
CTAAAAAAAGTAATAGGAAAAGAATTAAGACAGGATAGTGTGCCAGATTGTACCCTCAAGGAAGAAAACTCTACCACAAGACAGTGTAAGACCATAGTACAGAGGCTATGGCACTACCGAAGACTAGAGAACAAATTGGTTAAAAGGAACTGAGGTTACATGGCGACTAAGGTGGTCCAAGTCACTTCTAAGAAGTCGCACTCTTGTTGTCTCTGAGTAGCCAGAGGTTTAAGACAGTTCTCTTCACCCTTCTTCATTTCCTTCCTTCCTTGCATCAGAGGTAACCCTGTAAATCACAGCCTCTAAATTTCCTATGTGCGTCCCCCCTTTTGCGTCTCCCTATGCTTCTGAGAAGCATTGATAGACAATGTCTCTCTCTCTCTCTCTCTCTCTCTCTCTCTCTCTCTCTCTCTCTCTCTCTCTCTCTCTCTGCTACTCAGAAACATTGATAGACATTTTCTCTCTCTCTCTCTCTCTCTCTCTCTCTCTCTCTCTCTCTCTCTCTCTCTCTCTCTCTCTCTCTCTCTCTCTCTCTCATAGTTGATCACTTTTATTCCTTATGATATCAGATTTAGATGATCGTAGGACTGTGCCCCCTACAGCAGAATTTTGGAGTCCGTTTTTTCCCCCCTGATATTTGTGTCGTTGGCATTTGATATTCTCAAGCGAACACGAGACTTTTTGTCAGGTTCAGTTCAATATGTGAAAGACAAACAGACTTCTACGTGGGGATAAAAAGGAAAAAATTGTTAGCTTGTTCCCTCTTGTACAGGAAGGCCCACATTTTATGGGAATTCGTCGGGTCCCAAGTGGCTGGTGGTTAACACACCTGAGGAAAGTTTGAAATTGAATTAAGGTTGGTGATTTCAAATTTGAAAAGTATTCTTATTTTTGTTATTGTTTTTGTTATTGTCGTTTTGTTATTGTAACTAGTTTACCCGTTTATTAGAAATGAATTTATTATTATTATTATTATTATTATTATTATTATTATTATTAAGGAGTAGACATTCTTTTAAGCGAGTAGAGTTAAAAAGTATAGTTAGCTCAGCCTTTACTTTGTGAAAAACTTATTCAGTATTTATAATTATTTTAGGTTTATTAATTAATTCACTAGTGCTGAGTTAGGAGCTCGGGGACTCATCTTTCAGGTAAGGAGGTGTTTAGTCGGTCATTTAATTATTTTTAATTAGAAACAAAAAAAAGTTTCCTACAAAATAAATGCAGCTGCAGCAGCAATATCTTAAATGCAATCTCTTCTTCTTCTTCTTCTTCTTCTTCTTCTTCTTCTTCTTCTTCTTCTAATAGCCTTACTCGTTATAATTGTTTTCAACTCTAATTAC
Source organism: Palaemon carinicauda (assembly GCF_036898095.1). Lineage (NCBI taxonomy): Eukaryota > Metazoa > Arthropoda > Malacostraca > Decapoda > Palaemonidae > Palaemon > Palaemon carinicauda. The sequence goes on along the minus strand of NC_090733.1, from coordinate 125,897,605 downwards.
ACACATATTTACTTTCCCCAATCACTGCAATTTTCCTCCATTATCGTACATCGGCATCAAGTCATTTACAAATGTTAGTTTATTAACAATTCATTTACTATATCTCATATCTCAAAACCTGCTCTCATATCTCTTGCTCTCAGACTCATTTTACGCCAAATCAGCCACCCTTTTATCTTCCTATCAAAACATCACCTTTGTTTTCATTCACAATGACTTATAACTGCATTATATGAATTCCCATCATCGAAAATCATTCTCACCACTTACTATCCATTAATTACCTACGCCAACACGTTGCAAAAAGGTTATGTTTTCGTCCCTGTTTGTGTGTGTTTGTTTGTGAACAGCTTCCTGGCCTTAATTTTAATCGTAATGAAACTTGCATGGATTAACTGTTGTGTGAAAAGCTAGAAATGATTAAATTTTCGAAGGTCAAGGTTACATGTCACGGTCAAGCAAAATGCCCAATTCACGTCATCAGCCCTAAGTTTGGACGTCCAATTCACGTCGTCAGCCATAAGTTTGGACATCGTAGTCACAGCTACTTCAAACTTGATTCATATTTAAGCGTATGAAAATCCACTCCAATTAATACATGTTAAGGTCAAAGGTCAAGGTCGAGCAAAAGGTCGTGATATAAGCTACCTCGGTGGAGGTCTGCGCTCTACTGAGTGCCCCTCTAGTTTCATCTGTTTTTCTAATGGTGGCCGTGATTTTTTAATTCAGATGACTGTCTTACATTCTCTATCCAAAGTCTAACATAGGAGATTTCAAGGATGTTGAATGTGTTATATTAATTTTCTAAGCCTCGTTTTTTCTTATACATCCCGGGCACTGTTTCAGTCACACTATCATCATCATACCACTGTATCTAACCAAGTATCCCTGTGGCAGTTCCATTGTTCAACCTTTTTTATTGGTTGCCTGACATCAGTAGTATGGTGATATGTTATTTATAAAATTAATGTATAGGTCTTTATATATATATATATATATATATATATATATATATATATAAAAAATTATATATATATATATATATTATATATATAAAAGCATTTATTATTTGCTTATTCATTTATTGAGAGAGAGAGAGAGAGAGAGAGAGAGAGAGAGAGAGAGAGAGAGAGAGAGAGAGAGAGAGAGAGAGAGAGAGAGAGAGTAAAATCGGTCAACAATTGGTCTTATATATACATATATATATATATATATATATATATATATATATATATATATATATATAATACACATGTATGTGTATATATACATATATTTATTTGTATAGAGATATTTATATATTACTATACATATGAAGAGGTAGAGAGAAAGTGAATTTATGGTACACAATTTTTTTTTTTAAAGATTTAAGAGAAAGTCGTTATTTTACTCGTTTTCTCTGCAAGAGAGTCATTGTGTATATGGCCGTATTTATCCGAATTAACGGGCGAAAGAGAAACGAAATCATTTTGAAATAGACCTCCAGCAAAGCCTCGGGTTCTTGGCCAGTGTCAGCTCTGGATAAAAATCCAGCCAATGTTACACGAAATCCGCCCTGATATCCACAAGCTAAAGCCTTAACTGTTATTGGGCTTTTAGAATTTAATGGTGGGGGCTTTTGCCCAGGACGCAAAAGATGTTCAAATGTGTCAAATTCCTTCGCTTTCCCCCCCTTTTTTATGCCTTGTACCAAGATGGGGTTAGCTGGGGGGGGGGGAGGGAGGGAGACCTGCGTTGAGGAAGGTACGGGGGGAGGGGCATTGTGGTAAGTGAGAAGGGGAGTGGGACACCCAAGGCGACAAGTCCCTCTCTCTATCCAAAAACAAAAAAAAGGAAAAAATGTCGCAGAAGAAGAAGTAAACAAAGTTTAGTTGGAATATGCTTTCGATTTTAGGCCCTCCTTTCCAAAAGTCTTTTACTGATCTATGGATTGAATAAATTCTGACGATTGCAACGAGAGACATGTTTCCGTTTTGTTTTCTTGATTTTTTTTTTCTACCCCTTCTCTCTATCCAATCGAAAGAGTGAGAGAAAGAGAGAAAGAGGAAGAGATCTCCAAAGCATAGTCGTTTTAAGAGTTTATTGTCCTGATGCCGTTGCATTTCGTCCAACCACTTTTCTTTTTAATCGTTTTCATCGGTGTGTGTTGGTCAGTGGAGTTTTGCCTTTCGGTGTATTTTTTCCTCGAAGAGCCGCGTGCATTCCGCGCGAAAAGAATTCGAACTATCAGGGGAAAAGCAAGATTCTGACGCTTCTTCGTATAAAAGGAACCAGAAGACAAGCCCCCCTAGCCCCCCTAACCCCCCCCCCCCCTGACCCCCCTAAAATACCCCCATGAAAATTTAGTTTCCAAAAGCTTGTTGTTTCTCCTGAGATTATAAAAATCAGGGGAAAAGCAAGATTCTGACGCTTCTTCGTATAAAAGGAACCAGAAGACAAGCCCCCCTAGCCCCCCTAACCCCCCCCCCCCCCTGACCCCCCTAAAATACCCCCATGAAAATTTAGTTTCCAAAAGCTTGTTGTTTCTCCTGAGATTATAAAAATCAGGGGAAAAGCAAGATTCTGACGCTTCTTCGTATAAAAGGAACCAGAAGACAAGCCCCCCTAGCCCCCCTAACCCCCCCCCCCCTGACCCCCCTAAAATACCCCCATGAAAATTTAGTTTCCAAAAGCTTGTTGTTTCTCCTGAGATTATAAAAATCAGGGGAAAAGCAAGATTCTGACGCTTCTTCGTATAAAAGGAACCAGAAGACAAGCCCCCCTAGCCCCCCTAACCCCCCCCCCTGACCCCCCTAAAATACCCCCATGAAAATTTAGTTTCCAAAAGCTTGTTGTTTCTCCTGAGATTATAAAAATCAGGGGAAAAGCAAGATTCTGACGCTTCTTCGTATAAAAGGAACCAGAAGACAAGCCCCCCTAGCCCCCCTAACCCCCCCCCTGACCCCCCTAAAATACCCCCATGAAAATTTAGTTTCCAAAAGCTTGTTGTTTCTCCTGAGATTATAAAAATCAGGGGAAAAGCAAGATTCTGACGCTTCTTCGTATAAAAGGAACCAGAAGACAAGCCCCCCTAGCCCCCCTAACCCCCCCCCCCTGACCCCCCTAAAATACCCCCATGAAAATTTAGTTTCCAAAAGCTTGTTGTTTCTCCTGAGATTATAAAAAAAACTTTCCTCAACCGTCTCTTCTTCTTCCTCATCCTCCTCCTCTTCTTCCAGCGCTCAGGTGTTGGGGAATTTTTTCGACTTCCTTCCAGATCCCATCATTAATTATTTGGGGAGGGCAAAACGTGTGATACCGATGCGTAATTATTTACCCCGAAAATTCTGAAAGAAATGCGAGAAAAATTAAAGGAAGTAATATTAGATTTGGAAGCGTCGAGGAAAAAGGCTTGGATTGTGCAGCTCTCGGGTCGTACCCTCACTGGTATTCAGACTTGTCCGTGTTGATAATGATGTTTGGAATATGAATAGTCTTTATTTTCGTTTTAATTTAGAATAGTTGTGTTATATATATATATATATATATATATATATATATATATATATATATACATATATATATGTATCTCTATACATACATGCATATATATACTGTATTCATATATATATATATATATATATATATATATATATATATATATATATATATATATTA
>NC_090733.1:125881448-125888948 GCF_036898095.1 Palaemon carinicauda | reverse complement strand
ACTTATTACAGAGACATAAAAAAGGTGTCAACTATTTCGAGGTTATTATGTTATGATGACATATGTTAATTTTTCACTGATGGCTGTGCTATCAGCTTATAACAGCCGCTTCATAACTATATTATAATAACCAATAGCGCACGGTATAATGAGCATCATCATAACGTTAAAATGATTGGTGATTTATTTTAAAAATGGCTGATGGTTTATACACACGGGTGGGGTAGGCTAAAAAAAAAAAAAAAAAAGATTGCCATTATTTTCAACCTCGGAAATGATTGCGGCCTTAATCAAAAGTAATTTAGGCAGGTGATGTTCATAATGATTAATTCTCTTCCGCTTCATTGAGCATTCAATCAATCTTCCCATGTCCTCTCCTCCCCTCATCCCTCCCTCCCCCAGGTCCACTCCCAGGCCGTCCCCCACCTGAGCGCCATCCCTCCCCCCCTCCATAATAATCAACCCGTTAATCATTTTAATCATTTTCTAGAGAATATCATCACTAATTAATGTCAATTGTTAAGCCTAGCATGATGGAACTCCCAAAACGCAGCCAGCGAGATCAAGGGGTTTCGGGGCTGAATTTTGATGCAGCCGACGTCATCTTGACGAGAGGACGTTATTAACCCAGCAAGTAGATGGATATCTTTATGGACGACGTTCGGTTAATGGTAATTGGAAGTCAGCATCGGAATTTTTGCAGCTAAAGATCGTTTGCGAGAGCTGTAAAGGAGGCATGGCCTTATTTCGAAAGAGGAGGATGTCCTTGCTGGGGGAGGGGACATTGTCCTTATTTGGAAAGAGATTTGGTGTCCTTATTTCGAAAGAGGAGGATGTCCTTACTGGGGGAGGGGACATTGTTCTTATTTCGAAAGAGGAGGATGTCCTTACTGGGGGAGGGGACATTGTCCTTATTTGGAAAGAGATTTGGTGTCCTTATTTGGAAAGAGATTTGGTTTTCGTATTTCGAAGGAGATGTGGTGTCCTTATTTCGAAGGTGATCAGGAGTGGTGACATTATTTTGAAAGAGAAATGGTGGCCTTAATTTCGAAGGAGATTTGGTGTCCTTATTTCGAAAGAGATGTGGTGTCCTTATTTCGAAAGAGATGTTGTGTCGTTATTTTGAATGAGAAGTGGTGTCCTTATTTCGAAGGGGATGTTGTGTCGTTATTTTGAATGAGAAGTGGTGTCCTTATTTCGAAAAAGAAGTGGTGTCCTTATTTCGAAGGAGATGTGGTGTCCTTATTTTGAATGAGAAGTGGTGTCCTTATTTTGAAAGAGATGTGGTGTCCTTATTTTCAAAGAGAAGTGGTGTCCTTATTTCGAAAGAAAAGTGGTGTCCTTATTTCGAAGGAGATGTGGTGTCCTTATTTTGAAAGAGAAGTGGTGTCCTTATTTCGAAAGAGATGTGGTGTCCTTATTTCGAAGGAGATGAGGAGTGATGTCATTATTTTGAAAGAAAAGTGGTGTCCTTATATCGAAAGAGAAGTGTTGTCTTTATTTCGAAAGAGAAGTGGTGTCCTTATTTCGAAAGAGAAGTGGTGTCCTTATTTCGAAAGAGAAGTGGTGTCCTTATTTCGAAAGAGATGGAATTGCATTTTCTCGGAGGAGGAATGCATTGTCATTTTGAAATGCCTGAAGATCCTTATTTTGGAAGGGAATGGATGTCCTTCGTTCGACGAAGGAACGGTGTCCCAATTTCGAAAAAGGAACTTTTTTTTTAATTTGGAAAAAGGAACAGTGTCTCAATTTCGAAAAATGGAGTGGTGTCCCAATTTTGAAATAGGAATTGTGTCCCATTTCGTTGAAGAAACCGTTTCTCAATTTCGAAAATGGAACGGTGTCCTAATTTCGAAAAGGAACTTTCATAACTTCGAAAATAGGAACGGTGTCCCAATTTCAATTTTGAAAAGGAATGGTCCCCCATTTCGAAAAAGGACCTGTTTCTTAATTTGGAAAAAAGGAACGGTGTCCAAGTTTCGAAAAAGGGAATTTCCTTATTTCGAAAGTGATGTGTTATCCTTATTTGAAATGATAACATTTCACAATGGGAAGGGCGTCCCTATTTCAAAATAGACGATGTCCTTATTACGGAATAAGTTGTAACTCGTATCGGGAGAGAAAAGATGTCTACTAAGAAAAGGGAGATACCCTGATTTCGGAGGAAAATATCTCCTTATTTTAAAAGAGGAGGCACGTTCTTCTCTCGGAAGAGGAAAGGTATCTCCTTTTGGAAAGAGGAATGGATTCCTTATATCGAGAAAAGAATAATACCCTTAGATGGGAAATGAGGGGAGTGATATTTTTTATTTTGAATAGTGGAGATGACCCGTTTTGAAACTGGAGGGATGTCCTTTTTTAGAAGAGTGGAAAATGCCTGTTTGAAGAATGAGGTATGTCCCAATGAAAAAATTAATGGTTTCTCATTCATAGTTCGCAATCTTTGGGAATATATATATTAGTGTGCTACTGTTATTAACACACATTGAGCATGTGTTGTTTGAGATGTTGAGTCTTGAATTAAAGTCAAGCATGGTAACTTTAAAATGGTTTATTCTCTAAAAACAACAGTGTTAACATCTCCATCACAGGAGTATAGCTGGTTTGGTCGGATGACCAATTCAAGTGAAGTATAGATAAGAACTGCCTAAAATATTGATATCACAGATATCGTATATTTAGTTGTCTCGGCATTTAAACACAATATGTAAACTTTACATTCGTCTAGGAAGACACCTGCATCCGATGGCGACACAATCTTTCACACGGTATGCATTTGCGTTTATGCTTCAGAAAAATGTTACATTGCTGAGAGATGCAAAATGCATCCTGTTATGATTTTGTCTGACTACAGCAAATCTCACGCTAGCTTCTTCTTCCACAATGACATATTACGTCATGTGTTTTAAACATGTAATAACTAACTATTACATTATATATATATATATATATATATATATATATATATATATATATATATATATATATATATATATATATATATAGTATTCATGCTGAGTTTTGTAAATGGTTTTATCTTGCTAAGTCTAGGCTGGAATTTAGAATGCATTTATGCAGGCTTGCTTGTTTTCTCTTTAATGTTCTATATCTTTGGTAAAACAACAAAAACGTGTCTTAACAGAAAGATGTTTAGCAGCAAGTCTTATTATTATTATTATTATTATTATTATTATTATTACTTGCTAAGCTACAACCCTTGTTGGAAAAGCTGGGTGCTATAAGCCAAGGGGCCCCAACAGGAAAAATAGCCCTGTGAGAAAAGGAAACGGGGAAAAATAAAATATTCTAAGAACAAATAACATTAAAATAAGTATTTTCTATATACGATGGTTCTTCTGTCCGAGCTTTTTTGACAGTTTTCGTTGCTTAATTAGAAATAATAAATTTATAACCATAAAAAAAAACAGAAGTAATATTTTGATAGCAAGACCAAATTTCTGGTTAACACCATAACAAAGGGTTGTTGTGGCCTGATTGGTATCGTCTCTGCCTGGTGTTTGCCAGTCGGGGGTTCGAGCCCCGCTCAGACTCGTTAGTGCCATTAGTATCTGCAACCTTACCATTCTTGTGAGCTAAGGTTGTGGGGTTTGGAGGAGCCTATAGGTCTATCAGCTGAGTCACATCAACAGCCATTTCCTGGTCCTCCCTGGTCCTATCTTGGGTGGAGAGGAGGCTTGGGCGCTAATCATATTATATATGGTCAGTCTCTAGGGCATTGTCCTGCTTGCTAGGGCAATGGCACTGTCCCTTGGCTCTTGCCATTCATGAGTGACCTTTAAACCTTAACACCTTTAAAGGCATTTACTAATGACTCGTAGAGATCAAGGTTGTGGTGCAATATGAAGAGCGCAATCTTCTCTTGTCTATTCACGGACCAGACGCAATAGAAAACGACTGACGGATGGATATACGGCCTTGTTTGCAAAGGTCTACCCGTTGAAAAGTAACAAACAATAGTAGCATCGTAGAGAGAGTGGGAGAAGCGACAGAATGAAGAATGAAAGAAGGGCCGTGGAAATGCTGGTGAGAGTAAAAGTTACAGTAAATAAATGGTTATGGGGCTTATACTGTGAGAGAGAGAGAGAGAGAGAGGGAGAGAGAGAGAGAGAGAGAGAGAGAGAGAGAGAGAGAGAGAGAGAGAGAGTTATTGATGAAAACTACGATATTTATTAGAATGGCGTTTCGTCAGCACAATAATATTGGCATTGATGTCAGGCAGGGCTGGATGATGTGGATGTAGATCATTTTAGGCTGTTATCTTTGGAATTGGTAGCCGAAATAGTTCATAAGATTGGAATCAGTAGATAATCCTGGAAGATCTTTCCAATGTAGAACCGTAATAGTGTAAGCCTCCTGGTTAGTACAGTGGTAACGTGTTCGCCTAGCATTCGCTTAGCAGCAGATCGATCCCAGTCCGTGACCGTAAGTTCAAGCTGTTTACCGTGGATGCTACTGCTGTGGTTGGGCACCATAGGGGCGGGTGTTATTATTATTATTATTACTACTACTACTACTACTACTACTAGATAAGCTTCAACCCTAGCTGGGAAAGCAGGATACTATAAGTCCAAAGGCCCCAACAGGGAAAAATAGCCCAGTGAGGAAGGGAAATAAACTATATGAGAAGTAACAATTAAAATTAAAATATTTTAACAGTAACAACACAAGACTTATGTCAACCTGTTTAACATAAAAATGTTTGCTGCAAGTTTGAACTTTTGAAGATTTAGCAATCTTGGCCTTCTGATGTTAATTGTAATTATTTGTATGTTTTATTTTTGTAAAACTGTGTGGATATACTTTCCTCTGAACGTTTCATATAAGGAAAAAAGTATTTAAAGTAGTTTGATCGAAATGGAAAATGATGGACATATATTAATTCTGTGTAAAGTATGTATTATCATCATCATCATCATAATCATCATCATCATCATCATCAGTCGTTACTAGTCCACTGCAGAACAAAGGCCTCAGACATGTCCTTCATCTTGCGTCTGTTTATGGTCTTTCTGTGCCAGTCCCTTCATATATTGATTTAAATATAACGCTTAATTTAAAGAATTTCAAATGAAAGTAAAGAAAGCAGGAAGTTTATATAGGGCCTTAAAATAACACTTACTCATTCCCTCTAGAAGTTAGTTCTCGTTTATCTGTGTGACCCACAATATTGCTACTGGTACAGTCCTCGATTTATCCATGTCATACTATAATGCGCCTTCTCAATCTAGTCCTTTGGATCCGATCTTCAATATTCAGTGCGCGTGGACTGTCCAAGGTCTTGATCCTTATCTTCTGGTTTCTCTGTGGAAGATGAAATGATGATAATAATAATAATCATAATAATCATAATAATGAGAATAATAATAATTTGATTATAACAAAGTCCATTTCACTTTATGCAAGAAATTCAGAAAGCAATCAATATTTCATGGTGATAGAAAATGGATTATCTAACAGCAGTTAGTGACATATCGTGCGAGTACTTTGGGTTTTTGATGCAGAAATAATAATTAAGAGATGGAAGGTTAAACATTTCAAGACTAAAAATGAAATTATTATAGCATTCAGAAATAGTTTTCCTGTCATATTGAATTTTTTTTTCGTCTGTGGGGTCGGTTAGATTAGGCGATGATTCTAGTTTCTGTTAATTTTATTAATTCCCTATTTATTGTAGTGTTTTCTGTCAGACCTTGAATATTTACTCAAGAATATAATTTTTAATTGAATTGGGGTTTTCAGTTTACCCCTTATACTTTACAGCAATTTAGTAACAGATCTTAGATCTTACTTATCTGTCAATCGCATATACACACAAACAGATGCACATGTACAGATATATATATATATATATATATATATATATATATATATATATATATATATATAATGTTTATATATACATATATATATATATATGTATACATATATATATATATATATGTATTTATGTATGTATATATATACATATATATGCATATATATGTATATATATATATATATATATATATATATATACATACATACATATATATATACACACACACACACACTAATGGCGCCACCTGATGTAGGGATAAAATTCTATGGTGATAAGATGTTTGAACAGTCATATACCACTTAACAGCTACATGTTTGCATGGTTGATAACCATTTTTCATTTAGTGTATCCCAAGATAAGAACCCAGTGATGCAATACCCGTCTTGTTTTTGTCATTGCTTATCTTGATGAATTATGACCAGTAGTTAAATGTTACCAAACAGCGATTTAAAGAAACAATATGAAAATTAATATAGAGATAAAAATTACAATTTCAAATCGAACGACTGGGAAGATAAAGATATGAATAGATTAATGAATATAAGGACTCTCTCTCGCTCTCTCTTTTTCCCTAAATGTGGCGTAAGTTTATCCGTCCCATTAGTATCTTAAGAAATAGATAGCTATTTAAGGCTCGAGGTGAAGAAGGCAGGTTCATCTTTGCCAAGATTCTTGGACAGGATGTGTCGTACTATGCTAGCACTAGTGGTATATTTAGATTTATTTAAGGTGCAGGTCTTCTGAAAACTACTTAACTTTTATAAGGACATCTTCGCTTTTAAGACTCTTAAACTTCTCTTATAGTTATTTTCTTTCCTCACTGGGCTATTTTCCCTGTTGGAGCCCTTGGGCTTATAACATTCTGCTTTTACAACTAGGGTTGTAGCTTAGCAAGTAATAATAATAATAATAATAATAATAATAATAATAATAATTGAGTATTTTCTTATTCTTTATTCATAAATAACGATATCGTCATCATTGACCTTCGATTTCAGGATGCCAGAAAATTTCAAATCAATTAATCAACCCCACTAGTGTTTGCTCATTTAAAGTAACAGTCGTCAGGCATCAAGAGAGGAAAACTATTTTGTCTTTGACAGAGTTGAATTCTCCCACGCCGATTCCTTTCCTGTGTGATAGTTCTATGCATGCACATTACCATCCCACTCTTTTTTTATGCTTATACCCACAAAGGAAATGATTCTTAACCTATTTTTGCGTCCTCGTATTTTCGCATCCTCACCCCCTTCCAAACCATCGAATTTTTTTCGTTTTGGCCCCTCTCCCTTGAATAGATGACGCATCCCATTGTCATGGGATAGAACAATACAGGTCTATCGGAGGTTATTAATTTTATTGATGAGTAGCCACTCGCTAATATTTCTAAAATGCACTAGATTGAGTCCCTTATTATTTAGTATTTATTTTGGTAGTTATTTAGTAATTTAACTCTCTACTTTTATAGCGTTATATCGAAAGTTATCATGATGTTTTTTTTTTTTATAGAACGAAGAAATTTAGCATCTAATTAAATTAAGTTTTCATTTTGTATAAAAGTGTATGAGGGGATTTATAGGTGTGAGTGGATTGTTGGAAAAATTTTAAGTGCTATTTTTTTTACTTATTATTTTTTATCAAATTATTATTATTATTATTAT
>NC_090733.1:125869963-125873448 GCF_036898095.1 Palaemon carinicauda | reverse complement strand
TCATAGTCAAGGCTTATTTGCAACTATGTTTAAAATGGGGCACCTTTGAGGTGATCGTATAGAAATTGATCTTGTATGAAATGCCTTCTTTAATAGTAAATGTGGTTTATATCTTACCTTGTGTGTGTGTGTGTATATATATATATATATATACATATATATATACATATATATATATATATATATATATAATTTATGTATATATACTGTATATATATTCATATATGATTATAATGTGTATGTGTTAATCATATATATAGTAGATATACAATATTTATAACTATATATATATATATATATATATGTATATATATATATATATATTATATATGTATATATGTATATATATATATATATATATGATGTTTGAAAAATTGTATGTATGTGTAGGCTACACGAAGAATTCACAGGTATGTATATTGGAATGTTAGCAGTTTTTATGATACGTCACCAGAGAGGCATTTTGAGCGAAATATTTATCTGGCCATAATTAAATGCAGCGTTAAGCTAGAATTGTCATTGTGCATAAGCCCTCCCTAACATGCAGTGAAAATATAATTTAGGGGGATCTTTTTTAACCATTGCCACCCCTTATCCCCCGTTCGCCCACCCTCACCTAACACCCTCCTCCTGTTCACTTGTCAACAGTAACAAAAAAAAAGATTGAGTATCAATCAAAATGATCGAGTGACCCAAAATTTTGACAGAATTTACAATTGCTTTTGTCCCTCCCTCTGTTCTCCGGCCCCCCTCTCTACTATCCCCCCCCCACCTCCAGTATTATATTCTTGTATTGCATACCCTCCTTCCCCTCCCCTCTTCCATAAATTTCCAACAACCCCCTCAAAATATCAGGACTCATAATATTATGAAAAACTTTCATTATGATTTAATGGCAGTGTTCTGTTTTCCTCTTATATGTGGTCATGAAAATAGACACGAGAAAGGGAAGGTCTTACAAATACAATTACAGTGAGAGAGAGAGAGAGGAGAGAGAGAGGAGAGAGAGAGAGAGAGAATTCTGGCAAACATTTTCCCAAATAAAATACAAAATATTTCTTTTTGTTGTTAAATCAGAGGAGAATTTTGAAGGTTTGACTTTAGGTTCCATGGCAAGAAATGACAATTCATTAAGTTCTAGTGTAGCATATACTTGCTGTCATCAAGGTTAATGGCGTTGTAATAACAGGCGTGAAAAGAAATTGTAGCAGAACGGCGTTTGCATTTATATTTTTTTTTTTCTTTTTTCCCCGCTGTTCCTTTTTCCTCGCGCAGAAACACCACTTTTACTCTTATTTCACTTAATGATTTTATGAATAATCCCGGATCGTTCTCGCCTATACATCGAATCCCTTGGTAATTCGTAAACCATTTTATCTCCTTTGTTAATTATATTATCCAATGGGAGAGGTCTTCCAGGGGGACACTTATGAAATCCGAATGGCCCATTTGCAGATATTCAATTTCAGACTACATTCAAATGAAGTAATTCAGTAAACCATGTTTGTAATCGGTGATTTAAGGGGCAGGGTTGCACTTAGTGGATATGGTCCTCACCCTTTATTTGATAACAGTAATCGTTGCATTTACTTGCGTGGAATATTGGTGGTGCCTTCTCTTAAGAAGGATTTTGTGGGTATTGGTTAATATTGTAGGCCATTGATTTAATCTCTCTCTCTCTCTCTCTCTCTCTCTCTCTCTCTCTCTCATGCATGTCCCTTGTTTAATCTCTCTTATGCTTATCTTATGTTTAATCTCTCTCTCTCTCTCTCTCTCTCTCTCTCTCTCTCTTTCTCTCATATGCATGTCCCATGTTTAATCTCTCGTATGCTTATCTTATATTTAATCTTTCTCTCTCTCTCTCTCTCTCTCTCTCTCTCTCTCTCGTATGGATGTCCTATGTTTAATTTTCTCGTATGCATATCTTATGTTAAAAATCTCTCTCTCTCTCTCTCTCTCTCTCTCTCGCATGTCCCATGTTTAATCTCTCGTATGCTTATCTTATGCTTAATCTCTCTCTCTCTCTCTCTCTCTCTCTCTCGTATGGATGTCCTATGTTTAATTTCTCTCGTATGCATATCTTATGTTTAATCTCTCTCTCTCTCTCTCTCTCTCTCTCTCTCTCTCTCTTGTATGCAGGTCCTATGTTTAATTTAAGTGATTGGCATCAATTGAAAAAATTTCATGGATTTTGGTTAAGTATCATATATTTTACTTGATCACTCAAAATATCTTTGAAAGTCGATAGTATTTAGAATTTTTAGCACTATGAATATTCCAATGATATTAGAACTCTTTAAGGGATGAAATTATGCTACGCAAGCATTTTTAAAATGATTCAGACGTGATGCTCTGGGGGACATTTTTCTCTAGAATTCAAATTAACAGGAAGATAATTTTGGCAGCTGGTTTCTCCTAGATGTAACTGTTAAGCAACTTGAAACAGTAGTAGTAGTAGTAGTAGTAGTAGTAGTAGTAGTAGTAGTAGTAGTAGTAGTTTTGAAGGAAAAGGGTGAATGGAAGTGGAGTAATCGCAAAAAAAAAAAAAAAAAAAAACCGATGGGAAAGCCTCTTGGAGATATTTTGTGATATTAAATCCGCAGTTTTAAGGGATATCATAACAATGATGCATCGGGAAAATTGATTACATCAATTAAGTATATTATGTCTGATGCTATCATAGAACTTGGTATTAATATTCAAGGAATATAGATAACACCCATAATCTTAATACTGATAATTTTTGTAAAGTAAAATTTTCACTTTGTGTTCCTACTAATGAAGGTATTTCATCAGCAGCATTATAGCTCATATACGCCGGAGGGATTTAAAGGATTTTCAATATTTACTGTGCATCGCTTAGGCACAGATATCATTTATAGGGATAAATGAGCATAAGAGAGCTTGAGGCTGTCAAAAAGTTCTTCAATGTCTCAGGATGATGCGAAGGATTGTTCTTTATAATATACTGATGAGAAGACATTCATCAACCTTATTTGTTTTTGAAGTTTTATTAGTTTATGTATGAAAGATCTAATTTAATGTTTTTATTGTTCTTGAAATATTTTATTTTGAAAAATTATTGCTTTTCTTGTAGTTTATTTTCCTTGTTTTCCTTTTTTTTTTATATAGTTTATGTATGAAAGATCTAATTTAATGTTTTTATTGTTCTTGAAATATTTTATTTTGAAAAATTATTGCTTTTCTTGTAGTTTATTTCCTTGTTTTCCTTTTTTTATCGTTTATGTATGAAAGATCTAATTGAATGTTGTTACTGCTCTTAAAATATTTTATTTTGATTTTTGCTTTTCTTATAATTTATTTATTTCCTTGTTTTCTTTCCTTTTTTTGAATTTTTTATATTATATGTATGAAAGATCTAATTTAATGTTTTTATTGTTCCTGAAATATTTAATTTTGATAATTTATGACTTTTCTTGTAGTTTATTTATTTCCTTGTTTCCATTCCTCTTTGGGCTATGTTT
>NC_090733.1:125852463-125864963 GCF_036898095.1 Palaemon carinicauda | reverse complement strand
TAAACTATAAAAACCTTTTAAAAAAGCAAGAGGAGAGAAATAAGAATTGTGTGCCATAGTGTACCCTCAAGCAAGGTACACAATGTACACACACTCATGCTGTCAGTTATACAATACTTGTAATTCATACACGCGCACACACCTTGGTACATACTTATTTGCATACTGCCATGAAGAGTGATAAATCTCAACATATGCTTCAACTTCACTTCCTTCTTCCTTCTTTAACTTCCTCTTTAACTTTCACTTCACAGTGCAAATAGAGGGTTTTCTCCAGTTGTTTCATTATTATTATTATTATTATTATTATTATTATTATTATTAATAATAATAAATATTATAATTATTATTAGCTAAGTTACCACCTAGTTAGAAAAGTAGGATCCTTTTAAGCCCAAGGGTTCAACAGGGTAAAATATGGTAAAATATCCAAGTGAGGAAAGGAAACAAGAAAAACTACAAGAGAAGTAATGCATAATAAAGAAAAAATATTATAAGAACATCAACATTTAATTGGATCTTTCATATGTAAACTATAGAAACTTAAAAAGAAAGAAGAAGAAGAAGATAAAATAGCATGCCCAAGAGTACCCTTAAGCAACCCTAAATTTCCAATCAGTATGACCTAAATTCCTACATCCTATCAAGTGCCTAACATATAGCTTGCTGGAACTCAAAAACAAACATAAACAATAAAAACTAGTGCACACACAGCCCCTGCACTATGGTCTTCCACTGTCTTGGGACAGAGTTCTCTTGCTTGAGGGTACACTCAGCACACTATTCTGTCATTTTTCTCTTCTTTATTTTTTTTAGGGTTTTTTAGTTTATATATGAAAAATTTATTTAAATGTTGTTACTCTTCTTGAAATATTTTATTTGATTGTTTATTACTTCTCTTGTAGTTTTTTTAATTTGATATTTCCTTTCGTCGCTGAGCTGTTTTTCCCTGTCTGAGCCCATGTGAGTATAGTATCCTGCTTTTCCAAGTAGGGTTGTGGCTTAGGTAATAAAAGTAATAATTATATTGATGATGATGATGAAAATGATGATAATAATAATAATAATAATAATAATAATAATAATAATAATAATAATAATAATAATAATAATAATAATAATGTTTAATTTACTTAAACCAGCTATACATTACCCCGTTTCTTATACATCACCGACTTACTATGTGAATAAGTCGGTGCATATATACAAGTATACATGCTCAAATAGATTTACACATACATGTGCCAGTGAGTGTGAGTCTAACACGCTCACATAGAACCCTACCAAGAACTGTACAGTATATAATATTCACATACGTACACTTTCTCAAGTAGTGTTCTTCAATCTTTTCATATGTCGCAAAAACACTTAGATACACACTCAAGTGGGTTAAAAATTCTTTCATAGAAATGATTTATTCAGTCCATACACATACGGTACTTAAGTAAACACGAACATGGACATTCATACATACAGGTATATAGTCTAACGAGGCTATAAATCCTTCAATACACTTTTGCCAAACACCATACATCCTCAGAGTATGGTTTTAAGCAAGCTTGGCACTTGCATGAGTACAAAAATCACACACACATTATTATTATTATTATTATTATTATTATTATTATTATTATTATTATTATTATTATTACTTGCTAAGCTACAACCTTAGTTAGAAAAGCAGGATGCTAAAAGCCCGGTGGCCCCAACAGGGAAAATAGCCCAGTGAGGAAAGGAAGCTAGGAAAAAAATATTTTAATAACAGGAACAAGATTGAAATAAATAATTCCTATATAATCTATAAAAACTTTAAATGGATCGACACAAATATAAACTTTAAATGAAAATACTCGCATATTCTTATACATGCATATGTGACGGGCCGAGAGAAGGTTGTGACTCAAAGACAGGATGAAAGCAACTGTGTGAGTTTATTATAGAACACTCTCCTTTATATATAAAAGCTCAATGCAACAGAAAATTTCATGTTCAAAACCGACACCGTTAACGGTGAGAAAAACAGGCATGTTTATTCAGGTTATTTTTAGTGCGAGGGAAGAGCGAAGATACAAGCATAATATATACACAAAATGAACTATGTACGAGCGTGTGACACACGGTTGGTACACATACAAGCATTCATAGGTCATAGAGCGAGTTTAACATTCCATACAAACTCATTTGGACATTCTATGCTATATATATCTCCGTAGTGCTATCAGTGCATTACACGCGGTGTACTGTAGGCATTATTTAAGGACCATTGCAGCGTCCCATCAGCCACTATAGACAATTCTTTTTAGTGAGGCATATTTGCACCGACTCGCAGAGGTGCCCTTTTCTCTCGGAAAAGTTTCCTGCTCGCTGATTGGTTGGACAAGATAATTCTAACCAATCAGATAGCAGGAAACTTTTCCGAGCTAAAAGGGCACCGCTGCGAGTCGGTGCAAATGCGCCTCATTAAAAGATATTGAGTATAGCAATACTTTCTTTATATTTTAGTGCAAATGCGCTTCATTAAAAGATATTGAGTATAGCAGTACTTTCTTTATATTTTAGTGCAAATGCGCCTCATTAAAAGATATTGAGTATAGCAGTACTTTCTTTATATTCTACTTCTACTTCATCTTCGTTCTTGCCTCACTTCTTCTATCTTGTCCAACCTCTTTATATCTTTTACTTCATATTGCAACTAAGATTTTCCTCTGTTGCATTGGGCAATGAAGGGTCTCACAGACCCCAGCGTCGTGCTATTTAGCCCAAGCTTCATAAATTCATACATGCATACATACGTTCAACTAACAGGCGTACATCTTGCTGAATATAACATATCCCAATTCATCCTCTTCAGTGATGATATATTTTATCTTACAATTTGTTTTAAATACTTCATTTCATTTTGGTGTGTGTATGTGTGTTGGTAAATAGTTAATCCTCTTAAGTAATATACTGTATTTTATCTTTCATTTTTTTTAAATACGTCATTTCATCTTGGCGTGTTTGTGTGTGTGTGTATGTGTGTATAATTCATCCTCTTTAGTAATGATATATTTTATCTTTAATTTATTTTGAAATGCTTCATTTCATCGTGGCTTCTGTGTGTGTGTTTGTATGTATGTCATTTATCTTCTTAAGTAATAATACGTTTTATCTTTCAATTTTTTTTTTTAAATACGTCATTTCATCTTAGCGTGTGTGCCTGTAATTCATCCTCTTAAGTAATATTTATCTTTCATTTTTTTTAAATACGCCATTTCATCTTGGCGTCCATATGTCTGTCTGTCTGTATGTGTGTGTTTGTAACGCCACCGCCTAATAACGGGCCCTATCAGTCTCTCATATTTCGAGTCTCCACTCTAGAAATTTGGTTTTCCCTCTCTCCATAATCCCGCCATTCACTTCACTGGCCCATTCCATCAGCGGATATACTAAACAAGTCTACGGACACATGATACCCTATTGTTTGCTCCCCAAGTCCTACATAGGACCATTCACTCTTCCCTACTGGCCGTCTGACACAAGCTTTAGCTGCCGACTCAAAAATACATTATTAAATCCAACACACCCCTTTCGCGCTCTCTCTCTCTCTCTCTCTCTCTCTCTCTCATCAGTGTTCTCCTTGTTGTGGATTTTCTTTCTCTCTCGGTAGTTCAGTGATCTTGTGTGGATAAATATTCTTCTCTCTCTCTCTCTCTCTCTCTCTCTCTCATCAGTGTTCTCCCTGTTGTGGATATTCTTTCTCTCGTTAGTTCAATGATCTTGTGTGGTTAAATATTCTCTCTCTCTCTCTCTCTCTCTCTCTCTCTCTCTCTCTCATCAGTATTCTCCTTGTTGGGGATATTCTTTCTCTCGTTAGTTCAGTGATCTTGTGTGGATAAATATTCTCTCTCTCTCTCTCTCTCTCTCTCTCTCTCTCTCATCAGTGTTCTTGTTTTGGATTTTCTTTCTCTCGTTAGTTCAGTGATCTTGTGTGGATAAATATTATCTCTCTCTCTCTCTCTCTCTCTCTCTCTCTCACATCAGTATTCTCCTTGTTGTGGATTTTCTTTCTCGTTAGTTCAGTGATCTTGTGTGGATAAATATTCTCTCTCTCTCTCTCTCTCTCTCTCTCTCTCTCTCTCTCTCACATCAGTGTTCTCCTTGTTGTGGATATTCTTTCTCTCGTTTGTTTAGTGATCTTGTGTGGATAAATATTCTCTCTCTCTCTCTCTCTCTCTCTCTCTCTTCTCTCTCTCTCTCTCTCTCATCAGTGTTCTCCTTGTTGTGGATATTCTCTGGTTAGTTCAGTGATCTTGTGGGGATAAATATCTCTCTCTCTCTCTCTCTCTCTCTCTCTCTCTCTCTTTGTTGTGGATATTCTTTCTCTCGTTTGTTCAGTGATCTTGTGTGGATAAATATTTCTCTCTCCTCTCTCTCTCTCTCTCTCTCTCTCGTTACTTCAGTGTTCTTGTGGATGAATATTCTCTCGTCAATTCAGTGTTCTTTTCTAGTGGATAAATATTATCTCTCTCTCTCTCTCTCTCTCTCTCTC
The DNA here is from genome assembly GCF_036898095.1 of Palaemon carinicauda. Lineage (NCBI taxonomy): Eukaryota > Metazoa > Arthropoda > Malacostraca > Decapoda > Palaemonidae > Palaemon > Palaemon carinicauda. Next base: position 125,860,432 of record NC_090733.1, on the reverse strand, counting down.
TCTCTCTCTCTCTCTCTCATTTTCTTGCTTCACTTCCTAAACTATGTATTTATCTTTAGAGTAATTTATTCTATCTGTCAAAATACTGACTGTCATCTTTTAGACCCTTTCCCTATCGCCTTATCCAGTCTTTAATAAAAGTATCTAACTGCCGATAGAGATCTGCATATTTAGTGATCTGGGAAATTTCAGTGTTTTCTCTTGTTTTCGTATTATCCTTTTCTGCTGTCTCTCTCCATTGCCGATTTTAGTTTTCATCTGGATCCCTTTTTTATTTCTATTATAATGTCAGCTTTATATGCCGGGTGAACAATTATTCTGATTTTTAACCAGTTACTGATATGCTGCTGGTTTTTGTCAGTTATCAAATTCATGTTTTATCAATGACCTTTATATCCATACCTATTCTATTACTTGAAATTTCCATAAAGTTAATTTAAAAACAAAGAAATAGATCGGCAATTGATAAACAAATCGTAAAAACACGAGTCACAAATAGTGAAACTTGGAATATGTATTGATTGATTGATTGATTGAAAACCTCCAATCAATCAATACCCATTCCAAGTTTTGCTCTTTATAAATTTATCGTTTTTATACGATTGTTTTTATCATTTGCCGATCTATACTAATTTTGTTTAATGAGGCGCATTTGCACTGACTGGCAGCGGTGCCCTTTTAGCTCGGACAAGTTTCCTGCTATCTGATAGGTTAGAATTATCTTGTCCAACCAATCAGCGATCAGGAAACTTTTCCGAGCTAAAAGGGCACCCCTGCGAGTCGGTGCAAATCTGCCCGGCTAAAAAGAATTGACTATAGTTCTTTGTTTTTAAATTATCATGTCAATTTCAAGTTTTAAGTTATCTAGTTACTCCAAGATTAATCACATTATTGATGTACTCCAAGGTTGATCATTTAGAGATCAGCACTAAAACATTATCATTGATCGAGTTACTCCAGAATATTGATCTACTCCATCAGTAAATAATCTTTCAGTTATCAAATATGGTTTTGCATATCTCTATTTATGGTTAGAATTGCCTGTAAACAATACTGTATCCACTTAATGCACGTTAGAAAACTCCTCATATCTTTGTTGAGCCACAGACTCTTTCATATTATATGCATTAGTTAATGCACACCTTTCCATTCGGAATAGTTCTTTGCTTTATATTTCTCTTAGGCTTTTTTTTTCTTTTTTTATTATGGCTCGTTCTTTGCGTCATTTCATCCTTTCTTTTATCGCCTTTCTCCGAGTCTCGGTTTCTCCCATTGTTTAGGGGCTACGACTGGCGATCCCTTCGAGAATACCATCATTATATCCTTTTCTTCCTCTCAACATAGGTATTTCCATATGCATTACAATCACGGGCAAGGATATATATATTCTCTCTCTCTCTCTCTCTCTCTCTCTCTCTCGACTGGTCTGTTTAGTTATTTTTTTTCCATTACTGAACCATTTACATAAGTATTTTACATTACTCTCTCTCTCTCTCTCTCTCTCTCTCTCTCTCTCTAGACTGGTCTGTTTAGTTATTTTTTTTAACCATTTACATAACTATTTTTTATAGTCTCTCTCTGTCTCTAATATATATATATATATATATATATAGAATATAGAATATATATATATATATATATATATACTGTATATTGAAATATCTTCCCTTCTCTCTCTTGTTACTCCTTTTACCTTTTCTTTTCATCTCATTCTACTTTAATCTCTCTCTCTCTCTCTCTCTCTCTCTCTCTCTCTCTCACTCACATTTATTTGCCTATTCTCTTGTCTCTTCTTTCACTTCTTTTCCATATTGGTCATCATCCTTCGCTTTCCCCCTTCATTATATTTCCTATTCATCTTTCTTCTTATATCATCCCCACATCCTCACTATGATTATCTTCCCTGCATTATCTCAACCATCATTATCTCTCTCTTCTCCTTCGTTCTCTATCATCCTGCTCCCAATTATTATCTTCTTCCATCTCTCATTCCTTCCCTTCCTTCTCTTCCTCGACCAGAACCCTCCGTATATCTTCCCCAATTCCCACAGCTTGTACTCATTCTCTACTTAATCTTCATATTTGTTCTACTACTTATGTCCCCCTATTTCCACCCTATTCCTGTCGCTCTTCCCCTGTTTTTCTTCCTAATCCTTCTTACCTTCGTATTTTAATTAATTATTACCTCTTATCTCTCGCTCCCTCATTCCCTCATCATCCCCCCCCCCCCCATCCATTTTCTGTGTCATTTTCCATATATGTCCGTTTAGCCAAAGTGAGTTTTTATATATTTTGTATCTTATATTTTATTTGATTTTTATTGATTTTATAGTTTGTATTTTAAGGATCTAACTTAATGTTACTGTTCTTGAAATATTTTATTTTGATTGTTTATTCCTCTCTTTTAGATATTCATTTCCTTGTTTCCGTTCCTCACTGGGCTGTTTTTTCCCTGTTGGAGCCCCTAGGCTATAGTATCTTGCTTTTTGCAACTAGGGTTATAGCCTAGCTTGTAATAATAATGATAATAGTAATAATAATAATAATAATAATAGTAATGATAATAATAATGATGATGATAACTGCAGGAAATAAGTAATTTTTATACGAGTTTTCTTCCAAATATTTTATAATTCAGCATTTAATTTCTTCCTGTGAGTGTTATTTTCCATAGATGCCATTATAGCCAAAGTGAGATTTCATATATTTTATATCATTTTGTGTGATTTTATTTCTTTCGATTTTTTAACATAGTAATTTTATGGGTTGGATTTTACACTTGATTTTACATATACTCGGTATGTATTATTTCATATTTGTTACTGCAGGAAATATGTAACTTTAAAACTAATTTTCTAGCAATTTTTTTTATAATTTTAGTGTATAGCATTTAATTTCTTGCCTTGCTTTTACGCAACATTTTTAAGAGTTATCTAGTGCACAATTAAGATATAATATATTTTCATACCTTTTATTTAAACTCTCCCATAACCTTGAACATTGGGGAATTATGTTTTATAATTTTAGTGTTCAGCATTTAATTTCTTCCCTTGCTTACACGCAACATTTTTAAGAGCTATCCAGTGCACAATTAAGATATAATATATTTTCATATTTTATATTTAAACTCTCCCATAACCTTGAACATTGGGAATTATGTTTCATAATTGTAGTGTATAGCATTTAATTCCTTGCCTTGCTTTTACGCAACATTTTAAAGAGCTATCCAGTGCACAATTAAGATATAATATATTTTCATATTTTATATTTAAACTCTCCCATAACCTTGAACATTGGGGAATTATGTTTTATAATTTTAGTGTTCAGCATTTAATTTCTTCCCTTGCTTACACGCAACATTTTTAAGAGCTATCCAGTGCACAATTAAGATATAATATATTTTCATATTTTATATTTAAACTCTCCCATAACCTTGAACATTGGGAATTATGTTTCATAATTGTAGTGTATAGCATTTAATTCCTTGCCTTGCTTTTACGCAACATTTTAAAGAGCTATCCAGTGCACAATTAAGATATAATATATTTTCATATTTTATATTTAAACTCTCCCATAACCTTGAACATTGGGGAATTATGTTTTATAATTTTAGTGTTCAGCATTTAATTTCTTCCCTTGCTTACACGCAACATTTTTAAGAGCTATCCAGTGCACAATTAAGATATAATATATTTTCATATTTTATATTTAAACTCTCCCATAACCTTGAACATTGGGAATTATGTTTCATAATTGTAGTGTATAGCATTTAATTCCTTGCCTTGCTTTTACGCAACATTTTAAAGAGCTATCCAGTGCACAATTAAGATATAATATATTTTCATATTTTATATTTAAACTCTCCCATAACCTTGAACATTGGGAATTATGTTTTATAATTTTAGTGTTCAGCATTTCATTTCTTGCCTTGCTTTTACGCAACATTTTTAAGAGCTATCTAGTGCACAATTAAGATATGATATATTTTCATATCTTTTATTTAAACTTTCCCATAACCTTGAACATTGGGGAATTATGTTTTATAATTTTAGTGTTCAGCATTTAATTTCTTCCCTTGCGTTCACGCAACATTTTTAAGAGCTATCTAGTGCACAATTAAGATATAATATATTTTCATATCTTTTATTTAAACTCTCCCATAACCTTGAACATTGGGGAATTATGTTTTATAATTTTAGTGTCCAGCATTTCATTTCTTGCCTTGCTTTCACGCAACATTTTTAAGAGCTATCTAGTGCACAATTAAGATATGATATATTTTCATATCTTATATTTAAACTCTCCCATAACCTTGAACATTGGGGAATTATGTTTTATAATTTTAGTGTATAGCATTTAATTTCTTGCCTTGCTTTCACGCAACATTTTTAAGAGCTATCTAGTGCACAATTAAGATATGATATATTTTCATATCTTTTATTTTAACTCTCCCATGACCTTGAACATTGGGGAATTATGTTTTATAATTTTAGTGTTCAGCATTTAATTTCTTCCCTTGCTTTTACACAACATTTTTAAGAGTTATCTAGTGCACAATTAAGATTTTATATATTTTCATATCTTATATTTAAACTCTCCCATAACCTTGAACATTGGGGAATTATGTTTTATAATTTTAGTGTTCAGCATTTAATTTCTTGCCTCGCTTACACGCAACATTTACACTTCCAGAACACTAAAATTACTGTCAGATCTGTGCTCAGACTGCCTCTTTAACATTTAAAATGATTTTCAAAAGACTAAAATTGCTGCCAGTTATGAATATTTATTTATTTTTCATCTGGATTCATCCCGGTTTTATTTAGTTATTTATATGTATATATATATATATATATATATATATATATATATATATATATATATAGTTAGTGCACAATTAAGATTTAATATATTTTCATATCTTGTATTTTAACTCTCCCATAACCTTGAACATTTGTGAAATTTTTCATGATCTCGCTTCCACACATTATTTTTATTCCCTTTTCTGATGGAAACCAGATTTCCACTTGCTGCAAAACAATAAAGCGATAGTAATGAACCAATAAAAATCTCTCTTTTTCTCCTTCATTTTAAATGCAGCGTTTGTCCCTCTCCGCTTTGTATAATATACAAAACATCACCGCCATTATCGGCGTCCAATATGACATCGTACATTTTCTTCCTTTTCCCCCAAACCCGTTTTGTATTTCATACAGTGAAGACCACCGCATGCATAATTCTGCCAAAAGGAAAAAAGCGAATAATTGATAATGATCATAAGCGCTGAAATTGAATGCAACGATCCTCTCACATTACCCTTCTTTTTTTCTTTTTTTTGTGTGTGACTTTCCCTAAATACACCAAATGCAACACATCTCTTGTGTACTCTTCTATTCCCCCTTTTCACACCACCAGAAGCGAACAGTCATTATCAGGTTTGAGCTTCATATCCATAGCTTTTCTTTCTGTCTTTTTTTTTTTTTTTTTTTTTTTTTGGGGGGGGGGGGATTTCTAATAATTTGTCGGAGAATTTTTGTGCCATAAAAACCGTCACACCTGAACCAGACCCCATCGCCAATTACAGTCCAACACCGTGGGTTGCAAGAGAGTAGCAGCCCCCGGCAGTGAGTTATGCCGGCATTATTGCCCGGAAGATTTGAAGCGTGAAATTTACAATCGCCTCGGATGGTTTAATCTCGCATTATCATTTTAAACCCCTTCCCAAATGAGACCGTGATAACGGTGCCGGCAAGATATGGTCTGGGGTCAGGCAGAAGGGATAAAGTCGCAGGAAAAAAGCATTAAGGTGTAGTATATTCAAAGAGGTAGGGTCTATATATCGGAATTTTAATGGCTGTGTTCGCAGAGGATCGCTTAGTAATTTTATGGCCTTTTTATAGAGTGTGAAGTCGTATACTTTAATGGATCGTTGTTTTTAGTTGGTGAAGATGTTTTGGTTGACCGCTGTTTGTTTTGGCGTGTAGGGTATGTGTAGTTACCTTCTGATAGGTTGTGTTTATTTGTTTGTATGCCTGCCTGTGTGTTTGTGAATCGCATAACTCGAAAACTATTTGACCGAATCTCGTGAAATTTGGTGTGATGATTGGCGGTGAAGATGTTTTGATGGACCGCTGTTTGTTTTGGCGTGTTGGTAGGTGTAGTTACCTTCTGATAGCTTGTGTTTATTTGTTTGTATGCCTGCCCGTGTGTTTGTGAATCGCATAACTCGAAAACTGTTTGACCGAATCTCGTGAAATTTGGTGTGATGATTGGCGGTGAAGATGTTTTGGTTGACCGCTGTTTGTTTTGGCGTGTAGGTAGGTGTAGTTACCTACTGATAGCTTGTGTTTTATTTGTTTGTATGCCTGCCTGTGTGTTTGTGAATCGCATAACTCGAAAACTGTTTGACCGAATTTCGTGAAATTTGGCGTGATGATTGGCGGTGAAGATGTTTTGATGGACCGCTGTTTGTTTTGGCGTGTAGGGTATGTGTACTTACCTTCTCGTAGGTTGTTTTTATTTGTTTGTATGCCTGCCTGTGTGTTTGTGAATCGCATAACTCGAAAACTGTTTGACCGAATTTCGTGAAATATGGTGGGATGATTGGCCATGATTCAGGGACAAATTGATTAGATTTTGGGAACGATTGGACCTAAGGTCAAGGTTAAGGTCATGGCAATATAAAAAATTTTCTTTTTGTTATATCGTGGTCAATTTTTATCCAATTTGCGAACGAGTGTCAAAATGTGCATAATTCACTTGCCTATTTTGTGACATACGACATGATATAGGCGAAGGTATGCGCTTTACCGTGTGCCATTCTATTTTATACTGTGAAATTTGTTTATTAACGAGTACAAATATAGGAAATAAAGAGAAAGTAGAGATTTCATGAAGATAGATGTAAGGATTGATTGAAAAAGGAAGTTATTGATATATGCATTTTTCTGAAGGAGGAAAGTGTCATATTTTATCTCCATACAATGAATTTAGGCATTGTTAAATTAGTGTTTCTTTTTCTGTTTACCTCATTAAACAATGAAAGCTAATATAATGAATATCCTGATAAAATGTGACAGTTTTACCAGTTACAAATTATCATCTTCCTCTGATTTATTCTATGCTTTTTATTATAGTAACATTTTAGGAATCTGCATTTGAATTTTTAGTTGTATATTGATAACAAGTATTGCTTGCAATATTGAGTAAGGGAATCCAAGTCCCATTTTGTAGATGTTTGTTTCCGGGTCTTTGAACAAGCCACATCGTCTACTGTTGAACCGTGGTACTTAGTAGTAGTAGTAGTAGACTACTACTACTACTACTACTACTAATAAGAAGAAGAAGAAGAAGAAGAAGAAGATGATGTAAATGTATATATATATATATATATATATATATATATATATATATATGTAATTTATATATGTATATATACACATATAATATATAAATATATGTACAATATGTATATATGGTATAGATGATATATATAAATATATGTATATATATATATGATATGTATATATATATATATATATATATATATATGTATGTATATATATATATATATATATATATATATATATATATATATATATATATATATATATATATAAAGTACACGTGCTACAACCCTGTAACCGATAGATATTTTATTCCCGAACATCTGAACAGAGTAAGAAGTTTTATTGCGACCGAGAATAAATCCTTTTGTCTTCCCTAGTGTCACTGATACCATGAAGAATTCACACCAATTGCGTCCTAGGGGGTGGGTTGGTGGTTGCTTGAGGGGGGGTGGGGGGTGGAAAAGGGGTGGCCTTAGGGGTGGCCTGAGGGGTGGCCTTGTTTCCACCGGGAGACCAATACCTGGGATGTGGAAATTTCGGATTCACTTAGCTTCAATTATGGATTCTATTCCGCCTCATTTCTGACATAGTTAGCGCTGATCAAAGCATCGGATGAAATC
>NC_090733.1:125819963-125844963 GCF_036898095.1 Palaemon carinicauda | reverse complement strand
AGGTATGAACTTTTGTGTAACAATATTATACACACTGTATGCGTCTTACTTGAAGTAATGGAGATGTACTGTAGAATGAACTTTGGACCTGAAAGGAAAATATAGCTGAAAAGTTAAAAACAACATTGAAGGTACTGGCTCTGCACCTGTGTAAGTTTTAGAAGGGGTAGTTTTTTGTATCTTTAAGTAATTTCTTGAATTTTTTTCCAATTAGCTGACTAGAAAATGTAACTGCTTTTGCCATAAGCAAGATTCCACTGGTTAAAAGTATATTGTTCCAAAATGTATACTCCGAATCGTAGTAACTGGAAAATTATTATGGTGTCTTGACACGGTAAGACTTGGTACTTCACACTGCAGTATTCGAGTAATGGAATTATTGAACTATTTGGTGAAAGGTGTGCAGTTTCGGTATGTTTAAGCCAGAAAGTAAATTCTAGTTAATGGGTTATCCGTGATCCATAGATTAGTAGTGCTCCTTTTTTTCAATATAGAATATTGATTATGTTTTGTAGACCTGTTTTGTTTGCGTTTTTATGACGAGTGTTTTTTCTTTTGTTGGGAGTGATAAAACTGTATTTCTTAGAATATATCACTCAAATTTTCAATAATAAGTACTTGTCTTGTGAATTCCTACTACGGGGGTTAAGCTGGTCGGCTGTCTTTCTATCTAAAGACTGCATCAAATTAAGTGATTATTTAGATGAGAGAGAGAGAGAGAGAGAGAGAGAGAGAGAGAGAGAGAGAGAGAGAGAGAGAGAGAGAGACCATTCAGTTTGTTTCCTTGTGTAGATATGTGGATATCAAGAAAAAGTTCTGGCTGTCGTAAAATTCTGTCTACGTTTCCATTTTCTTTTTGGATAATAATATTGGAATGATTAAGAAACGGGAGAAAAGTTAAAGAAGGATATGTTTGAGGATAGATATTTAATGTCATTGTTCATATTTTATGGGTATAGCATACCAGGATTTGGACAGGTTTTCACTGTTATGTTATAGAAATATTGTATATATATATATATATATATATATATATATATATATATATATATATAGATATAGATATATATAGATATAGATATATATACATATATATATATATATATATATATATATATACATATATATATATATATGTATGTATATATATATATCTATATATATATATATATATATATATATATATATATATATATATATATATATATATATACTTCACTTATCAAATATAAGAAACCCACTCTCTCTCTCTCTCTCTCTCTCTCTCTCTCTCTCTCTCTCTCTCTCTCTCTCTCTCTCTCTCTCTAGGATGCTGTTCTATCTTGCAATCATCTCTTAGGAAGAGTTTAAAAATAAATTCAATAGGAATTCAGGGCTTAGCTTTTATGCTTTCTACAAAATACCATCTACGGACTCTCTTGTGTTATTCTCGTATATGTCTGTGTGTATGTGTGTGCGTGCGTATATACTATTATTTTTAAGGTTATTTTACTAAGAACATGTATTTCAAATGGAAGCTGTATCAGTTTACATTAAGAATTCCCATTATCATATCATTTATAAATTCTCTCTCTCTCTCTCTCTCTCTCTCTCTCTCTCTCTCTCTCTCTCTCTCTCTCTCTCTCCTTTAAGGTTAAGCTTTCCTTTGATCTCGTAAGCGTTCCCTCTGAATAGCCCGATTGTATTTCAACATTTATTGTTCTAAAAAAACGCCTTTTGGGAAGTAATGTTAATGTGTACAATAACGAGGCTTTTTTTATATATTTACTCCTTAGTTTTCCAGATTTTCAGTTTATTCGATACTGGTACATAAAAGGAATTGCTTTAAGAGTTTATTCTCAGAATTTATTTCTTTCGTTTCCCTTTTCAAGTCTCTTTGTTACTACTACTACTACTACTACTACTACTACTACTACTACTACTACTACTACTACTACTACTACTACAACCCTATTTGGAAAAGCAAGATGCTATCAGCCCAATTGCTCCAACAGCGAAAAATAGCCTAGTGAGGAAAGCAAATAAGGAAATTAATAAAATATATGAAAAATAATGAACAATTAAAATAAAATATTTCAAATATTTCCTTAAAGTTGTGATTAAAAAATAGAATGAAAAAGGCTATCAGCTCTCATTCCTTTCTTTCTTCTCTCATTCATTTCCTTCTCTCAATTGGGGGAAGCTATGCAGGTTCCCCCCCCCCCCAACTCTCCCTTCCAACCACCCTCACCTTTCCACTCTCCCCTTCCTCCCTCTCTCTTCCTCATCATGTAATGCCAAGCCAAAGACCATCAGACATACGTTTTGGGTAATTAAAAGTCCATAAAGAGACTTTTCCTTCTTGTGGTGTTTTCCTCCATCCTGGGGCTGTCGGTAGATCCCTGGTCTGGGGACTGGGACCCTCCTGGGGGCCGTGTTATGGCGTAGGAGGCGCCCCTGGGTCCATTACAGCAGTAGTAGTCCACTCGTGTTGACGCGTCCGGACAAAGCCCACATTGTGATGCTGGAATATTTTCCCTCAGGCATTTAATTAGCCGGAAGAACCGGTACGCTTCTCCCGGTATAAAGAAAGATAATAAAAGAAAAAAAAGGGGGGGGGGGTAGGAGGCTAGAGGAAGGGGGAAGTGTCCACAGCCTCTTTGATTAGCACATTCAAGTTCCTCGCTCAGCTCCCAGATGATGGTTCTTTGCCCCGGGACATATTCTGTTGAATGGATATAATTTTTTTTTCAATTTCAGTTCATTTTTTTTTCATTTTTTATTGTACAGAATTAGTAGCTAAAAGTAATTACTTGCAGGAAATTTCCATAATATACCCACAAGGTCTTTTAATGGTTTATATCCTGAGACAAGCAATATAGATAAAATATAGATAAAAAGATTGATTGACAGTAAAAGTCCCCTCAAAGAAAATCCCTTTGGGCCACCAGGGCGTCCATAAAAGACAAGAGCGAGAGACTAATCAGCCAAGCATGATCTTCATTTAAAAAATCCCCATTATTTTCACGAGTCACCCATCCATTAGAATGGACACGGAAGCGCAGCGCTGGACCGACGTCCCCTGAAAGTGCCGTCTGGGTATAAAACTCAAAACATTCGTTTTCATTATTTTTTCAATATGTCTAATTGAGCGCGGCCAAGCCGCGGTTAGTCCAGTCGAGCTGGCCGAGCCTCACTTCGTCGCGAGGCCCTTAGACAAATGAAGAAGGATGTATTTTTTTATTTTTTTTTTATTTTTGCTTTTTTTTTCCGTTTCTTCTTTCTCCAGGTGTGTTTTTCTCTGCTTGGGGGTCGCCTCGGGTTAGCGATTGGGCTGTTTTGCTTGTTTTACTGCCTTTGCCTTTCAAAAGCGATTCGTTTTTTCAGTTTGTACAGTTTTATTGCAATAACAGGTACTCGAGATATGCAAAAGTATCTGCATTATTAGATAGTTTATTAATCAATTTCAAAAGTGCAGCGTTTAGAATTTTGACCGTATATTAAAGGATGGTTTTTTTTTTTTTTTTTCATCTCTTCTTTCTCCAGATGTGTTTTTTCTCTGCTTGGCGGTCGCCTCGGGTTAGCGATTGGACCTTTTTGCTTGTCTTACTGCCTTTGCCTTTCAAAAGCTGTACGTTTTTTTAGTTTATACCGTTTATTGCAATATCAGGTACTGTAGATATGCAAAAGTATGTGCATTATTAGTTAAGCTATTAATCAATTTCAAAAGTGCAGCGTTCGGAGTTTTAACCGTATATTTAATCACCATATTTCTAAGATGAAATGCATTTATTAGTTTTGACTGCAAAGATATAGCTTTTTATTCATGTGGCTTAAAGTCAGGTGGTCATTTATAATATGAGCAACCAGTCCGTCTGTATGTCCAGATTTTGAATAATACATCTGCCAAGGTTAAAATTTCTTGAACATAAGGATTTAGAAATTCCTAGATATCATTCATTGACAATGAAGATACATTTCATGTAGTGGATGCAATGGTCAAAGTCATATATTTATAATATCTATGTTTACACACACATACATTCTCTCTCTCTCTCTCTCTCTCTCTCTCTCTCTCTCTCTCTCTCTCTCTGGCTAGATGGTATGTCACTGCCGTCTCAGTTTCTCGGACCCGGGTTCGATTCCCCGTCCGACCAGAAGCTATTATCTTTGAGTTGATTCCCCCTTGGGTCTCTGATCCAGAGGTATAGAGAGAATCCAGATATTAGGAGGAATACAATATATGGTTCATTTGAATATGAAAAACATGTCTAAATGTGTAAAATTTCTCATATATATATATATATATATATATATATATATATATATATATATATATTCATGGCATATTTGGCCATTTCTCCAGATAAAAATCAACACAGTATTCACTGCCACATATTAATCGTTTATTTCGGTTACCATGGGATCGATTTTTGGCTAATATTTACCTAAAAATGTATAGGCCTTGTATGATATTATTATTATTATTATTATTATTACTTGCTGAGATACAACCCTTGTTGGAAAAGCAGGATGCTATAAGCCCAAGGGCCCCAACCGGGAAAATAACCCAGTGAGGAAAATAATCATGGAAATATAGAATATTTTAAGAACAGTGACAACATTAAAATTGATATTTCCTATATAAACTATAAAAACTAATAAAACAAGAGGAAGAGAAATTAGATAGAATAGTGTCCCGAGTGTACCCTCAAACAAGAGAACTCTAACCCAAGACAGTGGAAGACCATGGTACAAAGGCTATGGCACTACCTAAGATTAGAGAACAATGGTTTGATTTTGGAGTGTCCTCCTATAAGAGGTGCTTGCCATAGCTAAAGAGTCTCTTCTACTCCTACCAAGAGGAAAGTTGTCAATGAACAATTACAGTGCAGTGGTTAACCCCTTGGCTAAAGAAGAATGGTTTAGTAACCTCTGTGTTGTCAGGAATATGAGGACAGAGGGGAGTCTGTAAAGAATATGCCAGTCTATTCGGCGTATGTGTGTATGCAAAGGAAAAGTGAACCGTAACGTGAGGGAAGGATCCAATGTAGTACTGTCTAGCCAGTCAAAGGACCCCATAACTCTAGCGGTAGTATCTCAACGGGTGGCTTGTGATCTGGCCAACCTATTATCTCTTAAGGGTGAACCTATGATCCATGAATATTTTCATATAAATCTCAGTTCGCTTCACTGGCGATAACTTTTGCAAATCATACCTATTTTGGGGAAATGTGTCGAATATGTAAAATTATGATTTTCAGAAAAAAATACATTTTAAGATAACTAAGCGGGGCAAGTAGAATTGGGAAAAGTTTAGGTATTAATAATTTGCTAGAAAAGCTTTCACTGATGTAAACACTGATAATACTATTATCTCGATCAGTTTAAAAATAAGTTTACATTCAACATTGCCAAAAAAGTGACGACCTGACCAGATGATTATTATTTTCCGCGATTGATTTTTATTGTAATTGTAATTGTCCGGCTTCCGTTTCCCTGTCATTCTTATTATCTTCGGGATAGATAATTGTATCTATTTAAGTAGCATTTCCTTTTCTTGCCCATAGAAATATATATTTTTGTCCTGACCAATTTTAGAAGAGAAAGTTTAGACTTGAGAAAAAAAGAAAAAAAAATGTACTTTTTAGAGTAGCATTTCCTTTTTCCTGACCATAGAGATATATATTTTTGACAGGACAAATTTTTGAAGAGAAAACTGGAGACGAGAAAAAAAAATTACTTTTTCAAGTAGCATTTCCTTTTTCCTGACCATAGAGATATATATTTTTGACAGGACAAATTTTAGAAGAGAAAGTCAGAGACTTTAAAAAAAAGAAGTTTTGTTTTGTGCTTTCCAATAGAAATATAATTTATTTTTGACCGGACAAATATAGACGAGAAACTTAGACTTAAGAAAACAAAAAAAAAACGAAATTTTGTTATATACTTTGCAGAGAGATAGAACGACACGCTGAAAATGTTTTATTATTATTATTGTTATTATTATTAAATGTTTTATTATTATTATTATTATTATTATTATTATTATTATTATTATTATTAGTGGAACCCATTTGAGATGTACGTTTGCCATTGGCTCTATTATGGAAATGGTGGTTAGTTAATGCGATGGACAATTTTTTTTTTCGGGTTGCTCGAACAATAATCTTTTAATGGAACCGTAAGGTATTAGGACGTACTAAGTATTGTGAACGTAATGATGTGAATGAAATTCTTTTCTCATATTGTAGTACAATGTTGGAAGTTACGTGAATGACCGCTAAGTTTTGTATCGTATTTAGTACATATAATGCATATTTAGTATTCGTTGTTTTACACACACGCATATTATATTCCCTGTTGATTTTGTTGTAATAATATATATATATATATATATATATATATATATATATATATATATATATATATATGGGTGTGTGTATATAGATACGTATATATGTGTGAATGTGTATATGTATATATATATATATATATATATATATATATATATATATATATACGTATATATGTGTATATATACGTATACATATATAAATGTATACACATATATCCATATATATACACACATTGTATATATATATAATTTATATATATATATATATATATATATATATATATATATATATATATATATATATATATATATATATATACTCTGTGTGTGTGTTTGTGTGTGTTTGCTTTGAAAAATATCAGTAATTACAATTTTGCCTACTATCCCCACAGAATTTCACAATAAAATGTTGAAAAGAAAACCTTTTTAACACTACAATAGTCGTCACTATCCAACTCTTTCAACTCTCTTCCACTGTAGTATTTGAGGTGGTGGTGTCGCCCAGGCTTTCGTCTATGTTGTTGTTGTTGATATTGTTGTTGTTGTTGATGCTGTTGCTGTCGAAAGACCCCAACGGGGAATTGGTATCCTTCCCATCTCTCCCCTTCTGCCACAAATCTTTTTAACATAAATGGCTCTTTAGTGCAACACTGTTGAAGTCACCGAGGCAAGAAAGTGTTGCGCTGTTAATACTGGTGGCTGATGCCGTTCGCCTCAGTGGAGCAGCAGCCCGGGGTTTTGGACGGCGGATTTAAGAGTTGAACTGAAGTCGCATTCTTTTGCATAAAGAGAATTCACTTTATACCGTTTTCATTGGATAACCGCTTTATTTTTATGGGGCCAGATGAAAACTGGTTGCCAGGGTTTTTTTTTTCTCTTTTTTTTTTACCTTTGAATAGGTGTGTTGAGAGAGAGAGAGAGAGAGAGAGAGAGAGAGAGAGAGAGAGAGAGAGAGAGAGAGAGAGAGAGAGATAGGGGGGTTTTTGCTTTATCCATACTATCGACATGATCATTTTGGGTCTTGTAATGAGTCACCAGATGATGTATAGAATATCGACATGATCATTTTGGGTCTAGTAATGAATCGCCAGATGATGGATAGAATAGCGACATGATCATTTTGGGTCTAGTAATGAGTCGCCAGATGATGGATGAAATATCGACATGATTATTTTGCGTCTAGTAATGAGTCCCTAGAATCTAGGGACTCATTACTAGACGCAAAATGATCATGTCGATATTTCATCCATCATCTAGTGACTCATTACTAGACGCAAAAGGATTATGTCGATATTTTTTCCATCATCTAGGGCCTAGATGATGGAAAAAATATCGACATGATCCTTTTGCGTCTAGTAATGAGTCGCCAGATGATGGATTAAATATCGACATGATCCTTTTGCGTCTAGTAATGAGTCACTAGATGATGGATGAAATATCGACATGATCATTTTGCGTCTAGTAATGAGTCACTAGATGATGGAAAAAATATCGACATGATCTTTTTGCGTCTAGTAATGAGTCACTAGATGATGGATGAAATATCGACACGATCATTTTGCGTCTAGTAATGAGTCGCCAGATGATGGATAAAATATCGACATGATCATTTTGCGTCTAGTAATGAGTCGCCAGATGATGGATAAAATATCGACACGATCATTTTGCGTCTAGTAATGAGTCGCCAGATAATGGATAAAATATCGACATGATCATTTTGGGTCTAGTAATGAGTCGCCAGATGATGGATAAAATATCGACATGATCCTTTTGCGTCTAGTAATGAGTCACTAGATGATGGATGAAGTAGTGACATGATCATTTTGCGTCTAGTAATGAGTCCTTAGATGATGGAAAAAATATCGACATGATCCTTTTGCGTCTAGTAATGAGTCACTAGATGATGGATGAAATATCGACATGATCATTTTGCGTCTAGTAATGAGTCGCCAGATGATGGATAAAATATCGACATGATCATTTTGCGTCTATTAATGAGGGTAAATGAAAACAGGCTACCATATTGAAAGTTCTCGTTGCATATTACATATTAGCATAAATATAATAGAAGTAGATGTTAGTTATCAGATAAAAATAGCAATGTCAAGTTTTCTTTTAACTGAAAAAGGAGAGAGAGAGAGAGAGAGAGAGAGAGAGAGAGAGAGAGAGAGATACGAATATGGTTAACGTTGTATTCAGATTGTCAATATAAACAATTTGACTATTATCATTTAACAATAATATATCTTCTTTACATTCAAAAGTAGAATGGGAGATAGAGAAAATAGGAAATATTTGTAGTAAGATTCCTCTTCTTCTTCTTCTTCTTCTTCTTCTTCTTCTTCTTCTTCTTCTTCTTCTTCTTATTACTAGCCAAGCTACAACCCAAGTTGGAAAAGCATGGTGCTATAAGCCCGACGGCTCTAGCAGGGAAAGCAGCCCAGTGAGGAGTGAATAAGAAATCAAAAGTCTGGGAATAATCATTAGTTACGCCAAGCATTTTGTATCTTTCGTAATAATGTTTGTGTCATATTAATGTTACCGTATCTAAATATATATATTTTTTTATTTCAGGCTCTGTGTACATTGCTAGCAGTCTTTCAAAGCTAGTGTAGGCTGGCGTCTTAATGCAATGCAAGGTATGTAAATGGGTTTCGTTTTAATTGATGCAATATTCTAGTGCACTGGGGGAGATGTATGCATACACACATACATGTGATATATATATATATATATATATATATATATATATATATATATATATATATATATTATATAAATATATATATATATGTATATATACTACATTATATATATATATATATATATATATATATATATATATATATATATATATACTGTATGTTATATATATATACTGTATATATACATATACATATACTGTGTATTATATATATATATATATATATATACACTGTATATATATATACATATACATATACTGTGTATTTTATATATATATATATATATATATATATATATATATACATATATATATACACACATATGTCCGTTTATTTGGATAATTGCAAGAGTATACTGTATGTGTGTGGGACATTCTAAGAATATAATAATTATGAAACGAAGATTTTTAGTGAATTTCAAGAAAATAGTTTGAAGTTGATTTTAGTGATAATCTGTTGACCTTATAATGAAAAGGTTTTAGTGTACCCTTTAGTTGTAATTAAATTGAACACCTTGGAATTACTTTTGGAAAACCCTTAAGAACTCTGTCGCGGGAGTAAAAGCATCGTGTTATGGGTAGTATTTAGCTTCAACTGAAAGAAAAAGGTAATTTTCTTTGTGCTATTTTTATCTAGCGATTCATTTGCCTGAGGGGAATTACTTTTGTTTATTTATGTACTTAGTGTTTTCATTTAGCTTTAACTGACAAAAAAAGGTAATTTTCTTTGTGCTATTTTTATCTAGCGATTCCTTTGCCTGAGGGGAATTACTTTTGTTTATTTATGTACTTAGTGTTTTTATTTAGCTTTAACTGACAAAAAAAGGTAATTTTCTTTGTGCTATTTTTATCTAGCGATTCATTTGCCTGAGGGGAATTACTTTTGTTTATTTATGTACTTAGTGTTTTTATTTAGCTTTAACTGACAAAAAAAGGTAATTTTCTTTGTGCTATTTTTATCTAGCGATTCCTTTGCCTGAGGGGAATTACTTTTGTTTATTTATGTACTTAGTGTTTTTATTTAGCTTTAACTGACAAAAAAAGGTAATTTTCTTTGTGCTATTTTTATCTAGCGATTCATTTGCCTGAGGGGAATTACTTTTGTTTATTTATGTACTTAGTGTTTTCATTTAGCTTTAACTGACAAAAAAAGGTAATTTTCTTTGTGCTATTTTTATCTAGCGATTCCTTTGCCTGAGGGGAATTACTTTTGTTTATTTATGTACTTAGTGTTTTTATTTAGCTTTAACTGACAAAAAAAGGTAATTTTCTTTGTGCTATTTTTATCTAGCGATTCATTTGCCTGAGGGGAATTACTTTTGTTTATTTATGTACTTAGTGTTTTCATTTAGCTTTAACTGACAAAAAAAGGTAATTTTCTTTGTGCTATTTTTATCTAGCGATTCCTTTGCCTGAGGGGAATTACTTTTGTTTATTTATGTACTTAGTGTTTTTATTTAGCTTTAACTGACAAAAAAAGGTAATTTTCTTTGTGCTATTTTTATCTAGCGATTCATTTGCCTGAGGGGAATTACTTTTGTTTATTTATGTACTTAGTGTTTTCATTTAGCTTTAACTGACAAAAAAAGGTAATTTTCTTTGTGCTATTTTTATCTAGCGATTCCTTTGCCTGAGGGGAATTACTTTTGTTTATTTATGTACTTAGTGTTTTCTATTTATTTCAAGTGCACATTTGGCAAGGATAATTATATAAGTTAGTTTGAATATATGCCGGCTTGTTTGTCTCATTGCTGTATGTCTTTGCCGGAATTACATAAAAAAATTATTTTTTTTGCACTATGTTTATCAAGCGATCGTTTTGCTTGAGGAGAATCACTGTAGGTTACTTGTGTACTTTGTGTTTTATATTTATTTCATGTGCACAGTTTATTAATGATAAATATTGATTACATGTGCACAGTTTGATGATAAATGTTGATTTCATATGCACAGTTTGGTAATGATAAATATTGATTTCTTGTGCACAGTTTGGTAATGATAAATATTGATTTCATGTGTACAGTTTGGTAATGATAAATATTGATTTCACGTGGACAGTTGGGTAATGATAAATATTGATTTCATGTGCGCAGTTTGGTAATGATAAATATTGATTTCATGTGGACAGTTTGGTAATAATAGATATTGATTTCATGTGCACAGTTTGATGATAAATGTTGATTTCATATGCACAGTTTGGTAATGATAAATATTGATTTCTTGTGCACAGTTTGGTAATAATAAATATTGATTTCATATGCACAGTTTGGTAATAATTAATATTGATTTCATGTGCACAGTTTGGTAATAATTAATATTGATTTCATGTGCACAGTTTGGTAATAATAAATATTGATTTCATGTGCTCAGTTTGGTAAAGATAGATATTGATTTCTTGTGCACAGTTTGGTAAAGATAAATATTGATTTCATATGCACAGTTTGGTAATAATTAATATTGATTTCATGTGTTCAGTTTGATAATGATAAATATCGATTTCATGTGCACAGTTTTGATGCTAAATATTGATTTAATGTGTACGGTTTGGTATTGATAAATATTGATTTCATATGCACAGTTTGGTAATGATAAATATTGATTTCTTGTGCACAGTTTGGTAATAATTAATATTGATTTCATGTATTCAGTTTGGTAATGATAATTATTGATTTCATGTGCACAGTTTGGTACTGATAAATATCGATTTCATGTGCTCAGTTTGGTAAAGATAAATATTGATTTAATGTGCACAGTTTGGTAATGATAAATATCGATTTCATGTGCACAGTTTGGTACTGATAAATATCGATTTAATGTGCTCAGTTTGGTAAAGATAAATATCGATTTAATGTGCACAGTTTGGTAATGATAAATATCGATTTCATGTGCACAATTTGGTACTGATAAATATCGATTTAATGTGCTCAGTTTGGTAAAGATAAATATCGATTTAATGTGCACAGTTTGGTAATGCTAAGTTGATTAGTTTGAATTTTTGCGATTTCGCTGGTGTTTTATTGGTTCATTTTGTACGTGTGTCGGGATTCCAATTTTATTTCTAAAAAGTGGTAACTGTTCAAGTTTTCCCTCAGCGTCAATGACCTTAGATGTCAGGATGCCATAAAACTCCAAATCAGTCAATCAATAAAGTTCTCCAGTTTCAAGGCCACTGTTATAGTACATCGTGTTTTTATCTAATAAACCTATTAGATTTTATATATATATATATATATATATATATATATATATATATATATATATATATATATATATATATATATATATATATATACATACGTATATATATATATATATATATATATATATACATATATATATATATATATATATACATATATATATATATATATATATATATATATATATATATATATATATATATATATATGCGCGTAAAAATCACAGGAAAACGTGATGCTCAGATGCAGAAAAACCACAGGGAAAATGAAAATACGAAATATACGCTTAAGGCCTGACTAGTTTCGTGATAATTCTTCAGAGGACTGAAGAAATATCACGAAACTAGTCAGGACTTAATCGTATATTTCGTATTTTAATTTTCCCTGTGGTTCTTCTGCACACACACACACATATATATATATATATATATATATATATATATATATATATATATATATATAATGGCATTTGCGTAAGAAAACAATCAATGTAACATTAAGTGAATTTGCCGTCATTAACTAAAACTGTTTTTGAATTAATAAACTTTCCAGCGTTGAATTTGCCGTCATTAACTAAATCTATTTTTGAATTAATAAACTTTCCAGCGTTGAATTTTCCGTCATTAACTAAAACTATTTTTGAATTGATAAACTTTCCAGCGTTGAATTTGCCGTCATTAACTAAAACTATTTTTGAATTGATAAACTTTCCAGCGTTGAATTTGCCGTCATTAACTAAAACTATTTTTGAATTGATAAACTTTCCAGTGTGGAATTTGCCGTCATTAACTAAATCTATTTTTGAATTGATAAACTTTCCAGCGTTGAATTTGCCGTCATTAACCAAAACTATTTTTGAATTAATAAACTTTCCAGCGTTGAATTTGCCGTCATTAACTTAAACTGTTTTTGAATTGATAAACTTTCCAGCGTTGAATTTGCCGTCATTAACTAAAACTGTTTTTGAATTGATAAACTTTCCAGCGTTGAATTGGCCGTCATTAACTAAAACTATTTTTGAATTAATGAACTTTCCAGCGTTGAATTTGCCTTCATTAACTAAAACTTTATGAATTCATAAACTTTCCAGCGTTGAATTTGCCGTCATTAACTAAAACTGTTTTTGAATTCATGAACTTTCCAGCGTTGAATTTGCCGTCATTAACTAGAACTGTTTTTGAGTTAATAAACTTTCCAGAGTTGAATTTGCCGTCATTAACTAGAATTGTTTTTGAGTTAATAAACTTTCCAGAGTTGAATTTGCCGTCATTAACTAGAACTGTTTTTGAGTTAATAAACTTTCCAGTGTTGAATTTGCCGTCATTAACTAAAACTTTTTGAGTTAATAAACTTCCCAGCGTTGAATTTGCCGTCATTAACTAAAACTGTTTTTCAATTAATAAACTTTCCAGAGTTGAATTTGCCGTCATTAACATAAACTGTTTTTGAATTGATAAACTTTCCAGCGTTGAATTTGCCGTCATTAACTAAAACTGTTTTTGAATTGATAAACTTTCCAGCGTTGAATTTGCCGTCATTAACTAAAACTGTTTTTGAATTGATAAACTTTCCAGCGTTGAATTTGCCGTCATTAACTTGAACTGTTTTTGAATTAATAAACTTTCCAGCGTTGAATTTGCCGTCATTAACTAAAACTGTTTTTGAGTTAATAAACTTTCCAGCGTTAAATTTGCCGTCATTAACTTAAACTGTTTTTGAATTAATGAACTTTCCAGCGTTGAATTTGCCGTCATTAACTAAAACTGTTTTTGAATTAATAAACTTTCCAGCGTTCACATTCAAGCATTTGATTCCATTATTTACCTTAGCCAACGAAGTTGGAAGGTGGTTATGTTTTACCCCCTGTTTGCGTGTGTGTGTGTGTGTGTGTGTGTGTTTGTGAACAGCTTCCTGGCATAATTTTAATCGTAATGAAACTTGCAGGGATTAACTGTTATGTAAAAAGCTGGAAATGATTAAAGTTTGTAAGGTCAAGGTCAAAGGTCAAGCAAAATGTCCAATTCACGTAATCAGCCATAAGTTTGAACATCGTTGTCACAGAGACTTCAAACTTGGCTCGTATATGTATGAAAATCCACGCCAATTAATACATGTTAAGGTCAAATGTCAAGGTTGAGAAATAGCTGCCGCGGCGGAGATCTGCTCTATACTGAGTGCCCTTATAGTTTCAATTGTAATTGTGAGATATGTTTTTATTATTCATCATTTTTTTTTCGGAAAAGACGACATTCACTGAGTGTGTATATGTATTATACACGGTGACTCGCTTCCAATTATTATCGTGTTCTCCGTTCCGGCCCCCGCCCCCCTTCCTTCCTCTCTTACCCCCCTTCCCTCCCTTCTCAGCCCCTTCCCTCTTCTCTCAACCCCCCTGTTCTTTTCCATCGTCTTGACAGAATATACATCCCCTCGGCATCTCCGTCGAACGAGCGTGGACATGGCTAAGTCACCGTGTCAAAAGGCAAATATGGAGTGTTTTGCCGTAGTTCGGTAAGGCATGTACAATAGCGTCTCAAATTGAATGTAAATAACTAAATAATGTCCCTTGTGTAAGGCTCGTTGATGGTCCAGTAGTTGCTGAGGCGCCTTTAAGCTTAGGACTCGAAGATTTTGGAAGAGCGACGTCCAGAAGAGCTCGTGGGATTGTTGATGTTGTTGTTGTTGCTGTTGGGGTCCGTTGTCTCCAATCTTTTTGTTGTTGTTGTTTAGAATAATTGTTGGGATCCTTTGTCTCCATCTTCATTCTCAAGATCGTTTATCTGTGTCACTGTTTACATTAATGTTAATCTGCTCATAATAAAATGTCTGTTCTCTCAGTATTTTTTCTATTGATATTTTACGGTTCTGTTTGGAAATGTTAATCTTCCATTATTATTATTATTATTATTATTATTATTATTATTATTTGCTAAACCTTAATTGGAAAAGCAAGATGCTATGAGCCCAAAGGCTCCAACTAAAGAAAATACCCCAGTGAGGAAAGGAAATAAGCAAATAAACTACAAGAGAAGTGATGAACAATATGATATAATTTGTGCTCTACTCTCCGTCGATTAAGGTATTATACCATTTCATTGCATAGCATGACGAAGTGAATACTTAATTAAGTATGACAATAGGAATGAGATTGAATTCTGTTGAAGGATTACTAATGATTTTTTTCCCGGCGAGGAAAGTAGTTATGTGTATGCGCTAACAGTATACGAAAAATGACAGAAAGGTAATTGTAAGCTAAGTATAATCACATTAGTTATGCCATTATTTAATTTAGGAAGATGTATTCTCTCTCTCTCTCTCTCTCTCTCTCTCTCTCTCTCTCTCTCTCTCTCTCTCTCTCTGTCTTTATATATATATATATATATATATATATATATATATATATATATATATATATATATTTCTGTATATTAGAGAGAGAGAGAGAGAGAGAGAGAGAGAGAGAGAGAGAGAGAGAGAGAGAGAGAGAGAGAGAGAGAGAGATGGCACTCTGAATGCAAGCTTAATAGCAGCCCAGATTATGTGCCTTCTGTTATGCCGTAGAGTATTACAAAACAGTTTCTTTCTCGTGGCTCTGCCAGCCCCGAATGCCAGGCTTAAGTGTTGCATTTGACCGTGGGTGCCAGTTGTAAAAAACAGGCAGGCGAAAGGATTTCCGGTTGAATATAGATTTTTTTGCATCCATTAACGATGTTTAGTGCATTGCATTCTTATAATGCAAGCTATCAGGCGAGATATTAGTGAATATCAGTGAATATCAGGGCTTTGGTTATTTCGTTATTTACTAATATGACTTTTTAATAAATATGTAAATTGAACATACTGTCTTGAAGTGTAGTTATATACCTTTGGTTTTGACATGTTAAGCCTCAGTTCTATGTTTCGCATGATCGGGAATCTGCGACGGCTAGGTTGATATAGTGGGGATTCTGCTACGTTGAATTTCATGTGTGTTTTTTGCATGCGGCTCTCCCTGAGAAATCAGATTCTTCCGTGTTGGGATGAGCCCCGAAAGCTTGCATATATGCATACCTGGAATTTTCATAATCAGGTGTATTCTGATTTGTGAGTGTGTGCGTGCGTGCCGGGGACACCGATTTTTCTACTTCTTTTAACTTAACTAGTGAATTATGTATCAGATCTTTAGTTGATTTCAGTGGATCGCAGCCGGAGTATGTGTGTGTATATATATATATATATATATATATATATATATATATATATTTATATATATATATATATATATTTATATATATATATATATATATATATATATATATATATATATATATATATATATATATATGAAAAGCTTGTGTGTGCATATCTATTTAAATATTTACCCGTCATTTTTGACAGGTCCTTTACACTAATATATGTGTAATATATATATATATATATATATATATATATATATATATATATATATATATATACATATGATGTGTGCGTGTATGCCTAAAATAAATACTAGAGTTTGACCCCATTTAAATAAAGAAATGTCACAATAAAACTAAATCTTTGATAACGGTACTTCAAATTTAAGCCCTGTATTACGAAGATCAACACAATGGTAAAAGAAGACTCGGGTCCTCTTTGATTTTTTTTTACGTAATGAAATACTTTTACAGCGAAGAATCACTTTGCATAATCTTCACCTGGAAAGATATTTAACGTAGCTTTCCTGTATATAGGTTCCGCTGTTCCTTTTTTTCAGTGTTCAGATTTAAAAGGTTTAATGGCTACTCATGAATGGTAAAGGCAAGGGACCGTGACATTTCCTTAGAGACTGCCTATATGATCAACGCCCAAGCCACCTCTCCACCCAAGTTTAAACCAAGGAGGGCCAGGCTGTGGCTGCTGATGACACAGCAGATAGACCTATATGGTCCCCCAAACCCCTCATCCTTAGCTCACAAGTTTGGCGAGGTTGCAGTGACAAAAGGAACTAACGAGTCTGAGATCACCAGTCAGAGGCGTTACCACATTGGCCACCGTAACCATAGATGGTATAGAAATATGAAGTTCTTGAATCTCAATCTTTAATATTCTGCGAATTCATTCATACTTCTATCGAAATTTTACGAAAATTTTGTGTGCTTTGAAAAAGAGCAGAAGAATGTTTATAAAACAATTGATGAATTTATTTTGTAGTAAACAAAATCCGTAAATATGGACCGAAGATTGAAGTGATACCGAATGCTCCTGTGTTGAAGGACACATCGATAAAGTTGACAATGATACACTCGTTCAACTTCTTAGAGTTGCATTATCACTTACGGTAAAAATATCAGTTGTCGTTGCTGTGATAAAAATGAGAAATACACAAACATTTTATCTAATTGTTTTTCTGGAGCAAACTGCTTTTAGATGTACCCTTTTTCCAGCTAATGGAACGGGATTTGCATAGGCAGTTATCTTTTCTTTAAACATTGTTCATTCGTTTTTCCTATACTAAGCAGAACCTCCCTTCAATATCCGGAGTAAATTTTTTTTTTTTTTTTTTGTTAATTTTTTTTTTTTTTTTTTTTTTTTGTAAAGGAGAGGGGGGGGGGGTTAGGTTTCGTTTACAAAACTTTTATTAGTTTTCTGTTATTCCGTAGCAAAATCGTTTTGGTACGAACGCTTACAAATAGTAATATATAAACTTGAAACCCTGTAATCTGGGGATTAAAAAGTTAACTTTATTGAAATCTGATTCGTAAAATACAGGGGAAATATTGTCTTGCTTCTCGCTATTTTTTATTCACTGACTTCATTGTAATGATCGATTGACTTTATGATGTCCTAATGTAATAAAACTATATTTTTTTTTAACTTAGTTTTAATTTAGTGAAAGGAATATTGGAATGTTAATGAGTTTTTGGGGGTATATTTTGTTTTTATTCTTGTTTTTAAACATTTTGATGTTTTAATTTAGCGAAAGGAATACTGGAATGTTAATGACACTTTTTGGAAATATTTTGTTTTTATTCTTCTTTTTAAACATTTTGATATTTTGATTTAGTGAAAGGAGTACTGGAATGTTAATGACACTTTTTGGAAATATTTTTATTTTATTCTTCTTTTTAAACATTTTGATATTTTAATTTAGTGAAAGGAATACTGGAATGTTAATGACACTTTTTTGGAAATATTTTGTTTTTATTCTTCTTTTTAAACATTTTGATATTTTAATCTAGCGAAAGGAATACTGGAATGTTAATGACACTTTTTGGAAATATTTTGATTTTATTCTTCTTTTTGAACATTTTGATATTTTAATTTAGCGAAAGGAATACTGGAATGTTAATGACACTTTTTGGAAATATTTTGTTTTTATTCTTCTTATTAAATATTTTGATATTTTAATTTAGCGAAAGGAATACTGGAATGTTAATGACACTTTTTGGAAATATTTTGATTTTATTCTTCCTTTTAAACATTTTGATGTTTTAATCTAGCGAAAGGAATACTGGAATGTTAATGACACTTTTTGGAAATATTTTGTTTTTATTCTTCTTTTTAAACATTTTGATATTTTAACTTAGCGAAAGGAATACTGGAATGTTATTGACACTTTTTGGAAATATTTTGTTTTTATTCTTCTTTTTAAACATTTTGATATTTTAACTTAGCGAAAGGAATACTGGAATGTTAATGACACTTTTTGGAAATATTTTGATTTTATTCTTCCTTTTAAACATTTTGATGTTTTAATTTAGCGAAAGCAATACTTAAATGTTAATGACTCTTTGGAAATATTTTGTTTTTATTCTTCTTTTTAAACATATTGACTAAATCTATTTTTTTTCATATTCCCTTATGAGTAATAGGGACTAATTTGTATGCTCCAATTTGTGTGCCCTTATTCCCCTGACATTAGTTTACAAGTAATCGACCTTATGTTCTTATATGAATTGCTTTTAGATTTATATAATGAAGTTTGTGCAATCACGTACTGTTGGTATATTATTATTTAATTATTATTATCATTATTATTATTATTATTATTATTAATTATTATTATTATTATTATTATTGTTATTATTATTATTATTATTATTACTATTATTATTATTATTATTATTATTATTATTATTATTATTATTATTATTATTATTAGAATAATTTAACCATGTAAAAACTCTCCATTGAAGATAAACTGACGAAATCATTGATGAAGAAGGGGAGACATATTCATAATTCCCCTGAAACAGCATTTGGGGGTTTATTAGCTATCCTTTCTAAGAACCTGGAGAATTTTTAGTTAGCACAAACGTGGAATTATTTTGAAGCAACAGAAAGGTATTATGGGTATTTTTTTAATGTTATTAAAGTTAAGGTGTTATAAAATCTTGGATTTTCTTTTTCAAACGACAGCGTAATATTCAAAGGATACATTTCTCACACATTTATTATTCTTATCATTATTATTGCTATTATTATTATTATTATTATTATTTTTATTTTAATTATCATTATTATTATAATTATTATTATTATTATTATTATTATTATTATTAAGCTACAACCCTACTTGGAAAGAGATTGGAAAAGTTAAGGGAAAACGGATAAAAACTGTGAATTCACATATTAATATTCCATTTAAGGTCCCAGAAAAATTGCAAATTTAAAGGATATAAATATTTTTAAGCCGAAGAATAACATTTCAGAGACTGCTCCTTACTCATTTAAGGTCCCAGAAAAATTGCAAATTTAAATTATATAAAAATTTTAAACCGAAGAATAACATTCCAGAGACAGCTCCTTACGCATTTAAGGTCCCAGAAAAATTGCAAATTTAAATTATATAAAAATTTTAAACCGAAGAATAACATTCCAGAGACAGCTCCTTACGCAATTAAGGTCCCAGAAAAATTGCAAATTTAAATTATATAAAAATTTTAAACCGAAGAATAACATTCCAGAGACAGCTCCTTACTCATTTAAGGTCCCAGAAAAATTGCAAATTTAAATTATATAAATATTTTTAAACCGAAGAATAACATTCCAGAGACAGCTCCTTACGCATTTAAGGCCCCTGAGAAATTGCAAAATTAAAGAATGATATAAATATTCTTAAGCCGAAGAATAACATTCCAGAGACAGCTCCTTACGCATTTAAGGCCCCAGAGAAATTGCAAATTTAAAGGATATAAATATTCTTAAGCAGAAGATTAGCATTCCAGAGATAGTTCCTTACGCATTTAAGGCCCCTGAGAAATTGCAAAATTAAAGAATGATATAAATATTCTTAAGCAGAAGATTAACTTTCCAGAGACAGTTCTTTACACATTTAAGGCCCCTGAGAAATTGCAAATTTAAAGGTTATAAATATTTTTAAGCCGAAGATTAACATTCCAGAGACATTTTCTTACGCAATTGATGCCCCAGAAAAATTGCAAATTTAAAGAAGGATATAAATATTCTTAAGCCAATGATTAACATTCCAGAGACAGTTCCTTAAGCATTTAAGGCACCAGATTAACCTCAAATTTAAAGGATATAAATATTATTATGCCGAAGATTAACATTCCAGAGACAGTTCTTTACACAATTAATCCCGCTGATTTATCAGAAATAATAAAAAAATCGGAAGGAAGAGCAGCAGTAGTAGCAGCCAGACATCCCCTCCAAAGCAAAATTTGAACCTGTATCATCCAGATTATATTTGAGGGCGTACCAAAAGAGTATTCCATCAGTGGTATTAAATCTTTCACCGGAGACTCGGGGATAACCTCCTTTACATGATTTATAAGGCTAGATTGGGCGACATGGGAGAGACCCGAATGACGACGGGGTTATCCAGGATTATGGAAGACGTGGCCTGGAAGCTCTCCTTCAACCTTAACCTACCCCTTTCCCTCCTACCCCCTCCCCCCCCGCACATACTCTACCCTCACCCCTTAAACCTCCCGTCCACTCTCACCCCTCATATCCCTTAACCAATCATCACCCCAAACCCCTTTTCCTTTTTTTTTATGAAATATATGAACATGAAAGTATGATTGACTCCTCCACCTCCTCCCTCCCTCCTCCTCCTCTTCCTCTTCCTCCTCCTCCTCCCCCCTTTTTAACTCTTCGTCATACGTTTGAAAGTGAAATCAAGGGTGACTTCTCCATTTTTATTTTACTGTCAATATATGAAAGAGGAAATACGATAAAAAAGTCTTCCCCCCCTATTTTCATTTTATCAAGTAAGCGAAGAATGAAAATGATAGCAGATTTTTCTTTCTGATTGCGCCCGTTTACCGTCATTGTTCTCTCTTTTTTTTGGGACTTTTTGACTGTTACGTATGGAAATAGAGCCGATGGTATATTTGCATCTGCTTCAAAAGCACATTGCACCTGCATGTTGAAACACTGTTGCGTTTGTTCGACTCATATCTCATCAGGTCTGTACTTTGCCCATATTATTATTATTATTATTATTATTATTATTATTATTAGCTAAGCTACTCCCCTAGTTGGAAAAGCCAGATGCTATAAGCCCAATGCCCCCAACAGGGAAAAATAGCCCAGCGAGGAAAGGAAATAAGGAAATGAATAGACAATATAAGAAGTTATGAAAATGAGAATAAATGTTTTAAAAACAACATTAAAACAAATATTTAGTATATAAACAATAAAAAGGATTTGTGTAAGCCTGTTCAACATAAAAACATTTGCTGCGAGTTTAAACTTTTGAAATTCTACCGATTCAACTACCCGATTAGGAAGATCATTCCACAACTTGGTCACAGCTGGAATAAAACATCTACAGTACTGTGTAGTATTGCGCCTCATGATGGAGAAGGCCTGACTATTAGAACATCGAAGTTAGACATTGTTTCGATTTCCTTTGTCAAGGGTTAAATCCCAAGGTTCAAATTAAATCCCCTAGATTTATGCCAATTAAATAATCAGGCTAAATATGAAACAATAAGATTTTATATATATATATATATATATATATATATATATATATAATTAAAGACTTTATAATACAAAATAAACTTGACTTTACACTGAAGTAAAACTATTTAAACAATTTATAATACAAAATAAACTTCATAACTTTACACTGAAGTAACACCTATTTACTTATTACAAATATGGTATGTTATGAGCGATGACAGTTCGAGAAACGAAATTTACAAAATATCAACCCAGCATAAAACACTGGAGATATTTCGTTAATTCTGTGGTGACATATTGTGATATTTTCACGGACATTTTACTATTTATTACTTATTATTATTATTATTATTATTATTATTATTATTATTATTATTATCATTATCATCATCTGACCTACAACCCTAGTTGGAAAAGTAAGATGTTATAAGCCCAAGAGTTCCAACAGGGACAAATACCCGAGTGAGGAAAGGAAATAAATAAACTATATAAGAAGTAATGAGTAATTAGAATGAAATATTTTAAGAACAGCAACAACGTTAAAACAGATCTTTCATATATAGATTTTAAAAAGAGATTTATGTCAGTTTGTTTAACATAACATTTGCTTTAAGTCTGAACTTTTGAAGTTTCCCCCTCCCTAAGAAAATATATAGATTATATTATGCATTAAATCATAGAATGAATAATTTGCTTTTATAGGGCTAACATCTACGATATGCTTTGAGTCGCCGCAAGAAAATGTAAGCAAACTAAAATGGTTTTTAAATCCTTGACATTTATTAAAACACCAGGAACGCCGTCCATCAAAGCTGCAAGGACATAATATTAAAACGTCAAAAACGACGTCCGTCAAAGCTGCGAGGACATAAGAAAGCTATTGCGGCCGTATCAAAGTATGCAAGCATTGCTGTTGGTGTTCGGCCTGAAATTTTCAGGAAAATCAAAAAGAGGAAAACAGAACTGGCGAAGCAATGCCATTCATATTTGAGGCTCTCTCATATTAAAACATAAAAAAAAAACTTACAATGCCGCCAGTGCTGTGTCCTTTCGACATGAAACTGAGATGAGCTCTTAGTTTATGCTGTTTTCGAGTTATTTCCTGGAATCTGGAGGGAATTTTGGAAAAGCGAATAGGTGGCTAAATCTAATAGGTCTGTTTTGATTTGAATGGTGGATTTTGTGAGTGCCGGTTGTCAAGCATTTCCAATTGGATTTTTATTGATTTTATTGAAAGGAAGTTTTTTGGAAAGCTTTAGATAGTTATTTGGCGAAGAGAAAAGGATGGGGAAGCAGGTGTTCGTTATTTGGGATGAATTATTATTCATTATTATTATTATTATTATTATTATTATTATTATTATTATTATTATTATTATTATTAGCTAAGTTACAAACCTAGTTGGAAAAGCAAGATGCTATAAGCACAAGGGCCCCAATAGGGAAAAATAACCCGTTGAGCAAAGGAAATAAGGAAGTAAATAAATATGAAAAAAAAAATATAAGATCTTTTAAAATAAATAACATCAAAGCAGATATTCATATATAGATTATAAAAGACTTATGTCAGCCTATTCAACATAAAAACATCTGCTACAACTTTGAACTTTTTCTTTCTTTATTTAGCTTATTTTTTCTACCTAGAATATTAACGTCATGTAATTATATACTCATTACCTTCTATCTTGAAAGCAGGTCGGTTATCAATCTTAACAGAGAATGCAAAGATAGACACTTGTTTGTTGTTCGTATTATTCTTTCTCGCCTTTGACCTGTCGTTGAGAGTTTTATATCTTTCTATTGATCATTTACGACTTCAATTTGAGTATTAATGAAAATGACCTATGACAGTTAATGACAATAAAAGTAGAGTAATAGGATGTCCCACTCTATTCAAATGTGCTCTATTTCTTTTTCTGTTTCTTTGCTTTGTCTATTATATTCAGATAAATGGTTGAAGCCCTAGTTGTATTATTATTATTATTATTATTATTATTATTATTATTATTATTATTATTTGCGGAGCTACAACCCTAGTTGGAAAAGCAGGATGCTATAAGCTCAAGGGCCCCAACTGGGAAAATAGCCCAGTAAGGAAAGGAAACAAGGAAAAATGGAATAATTTAAGAACAGTAACAACATAAAAATATTTCCTATATAAACGATGAAATCTTTAACAAAACCAGAGGAAGAGAAATTATATGGAATAGTGTGCCTGAGTGTATCCTCAAGCAAGAGAACTCTAACCCGAGACAGTGGAAGACCATTGTTCAGAGGCTATGGCACTACCCAAGACTAGAGAACAATGGTTCGATTTTGGAGTATCCTCCTCCTAGAAGAGCAGCTTACCATAGCTAAAGAGTCTCTTCTAATCTTACCAAGAGGAAAGTAGTCACTGAACAATTAAGTGCAATAGTTAACCCCTAGGGTGAAGAAGAATTGTTTGGTAATCTCAGTGTGGTCAAGTGTATGAGGACAGGAGAATCTGTAAAGAATAGGCCAGACTATTCGGTGTATGTGTAGGCAAAGGGAAAGAACCGTAACCAGAGAGAAGCATGCAATGTAGTACTGTCTAACTAGTCAAAGGACCCCGTAACTCTCGAGCGGTAGTCAACTGCCAGTATTTTGATTTTAATTCCAGTGTTACGTGAGATATTATGGATATGTATGTGATTTTGACATCCGTAATAAGTTCCAGATAGTGTAAAACGAATATTAAAAGTGGTATGTAGAAGTTAGTAGCCATATTTGATAGTACCGGCATTTATGGCATTATATTTCTAGTGTCAGTTTAGGAATAATTTGTGGCTAGGAACCCATACATGCAACCCATCCTTGACATTTGAAAAAAAGGCTGTTTTG
>NC_090733.1:125809963-125812463 GCF_036898095.1 Palaemon carinicauda | reverse complement strand
CGCCCCCTCCACCCAAGCTAGGACCAAGGAGGGCCAGGCAGTGGCTAATGATGGTTCAGCAGATAGACTTATAGGCTCCCCCAAACCCTCTTCCTTAACTCACAAGGATGGTGAGGGAGCTGCGACCAAAGAAACTAATCTGAGCTTGATTCGAACCCCAGTCTGGCGATCGCCTGGCATGGACGCTACCAGTCGGCTGATTCATGAAATTTTAAACTATCTTCCTTGAATCTGAGGGCTGTTGGCTCATGATTTAACTTTCTGTATAAGGATTATTTTGTTCATATTTCGGAAGTAATTTCCTTGAACCCGGATGGTTTTAATTCTGAAAATAACTTCTCTGGACTTGAAATGTATTAATCTTGGAAGTAACTTTTTTCCTCACAGAATTCTATCCCAGGTCGCCATACAACTAAAAACCTATTTTGCTAACTATACCAACTCCAGTGTGAGGATATTGTAGTCTGTAGTAAAATATTTCATCCTGGTATGTTATTGAAGTTGACCAGATTTTTTTTTCTATACCTGTTTTTATAAACTGTTATCTTGGTAGAAGTTTTGGAGTTTATTCGTTATATGGAAGAAAAACGATTTGAGTTGAATTAAAATCTAGAATATTGCACGCGACGTGTTATGTCACTGACAAGTTACAGAATGTTAAGGAAACTTTTTGTTTGGTCAATTGTAGCAAATTTATTTCTGTCATTATAGCCTTTATTAATAGGATACTTTGGCCTATTTAGTGGCTTTGTGATTGTCAATGAAATTTAATTAATATTTTCGAGCATTGAGAATACGTGGATTGCGAAAATTAGTGAATATCTCGTTTATGTAAAACAGCTCTATATTTTGAATCTCAGAAAAATAAAACACTACGATTTGTAGATGTTATCTTTTATTATTAGTATTGTTGTAGTCGATTTATTTAGATTTTTTTTTTTTCATTTCTACGAGGTCAAGTATCTTTTCATCTATGAAAACATTTAGAGCTTGTAATGGTGATTACAAAAAAAAAATATCTACTCTTACATACTGGATCTTTTCACCTTATTTCCTTGTTTTTCTTTCCTCACTGGGCTATTTTCCCCTGTTGGAGCCTTTGGGCTTACAGGATCTTGCTTTTCCAACTACGGTTGTAGCTTAGAATGTAAAAATAATAATACAATTCAACTGCTGATTTCAATTTCTCGGCCATAATGCATTGATAATTTCTACGAGATTTGGCTCGCATTTAGCAACAATGATTGTACCTCTTGTTCGCGTCCAGATTTTTATTTTCAGAAATTCAGGTTAATAGTTGGAAACAGTGTCCACATAAAAGGAAAACGCTCGTTGGCGTCCATGACACACGTTAAACTTCCAATATGGGAAACACTCACCGTGATATTCATTCACAACGTATAGTAACATTGTTCCTTAGGTCCCAGTGGCGGGCGCCAGAGCCAACGTTGAAGGTTGTGCTGGCAAGTTTTACTTTTGACTCCTGTCTTTGGTATCTTTTGTTGTCCAGTAGAAGCATTTTGTGAAGACTGCTACTGTATTCGCTCTGCTTCAAGTGGATTTGTGTTTGATAGATCTTGGCAGCTCGTGTAGGTCATATTTAATCTGTCTCAAAGTCTTGTTCTGGGACTTTGCCTTGCAGTTATATTGTCATTTCCAAGGCTTTCTCAGGTTATGTTGCTGGGCTGGTTCGCACTGGAGTTTTAATGTATTTTTTTTTCAATGTACTTTTTGTATGTGACTTCCCGCTCTTGATTTGTGTAAAATATTTTTTCAAGTAGCTTCAGTTACCTCCCAGCAGTCCTGTTTCCTTCTTTGTAAAATGTTGTTCGGTTAGATAACGAAATTAATTTAATCTGCAATATGGATTATTATAATTTTATTATTATTGTTAGCTTCAGTTACCTCCCAGCAGTCCTGTTTCCTTCTTTGTAAAATGTTGTTCGGTTAGATAACGAAATTAATTTAATCTGCAATATTGATTATTATAATTTTATTATTATTATTGTTTTTTATGGTTTGACTGGCAGTTGGTACAGTGAGATGGTGTGAAAATTACCGCATATTCTTCGTCACATCATGTACTGAATTTGTGTATAGAAATGTGTTTGACTTACCAATCAGACAGTATAATGATACTGATATAGATTAGTTTTCTTAGAACCGTTGATTAAAAGGTGAACATGATTTCACACCGCCAGTTGGTATAGTAAGATGGCGTGAAAAAATGACCTGATATTCTTCGTCACATCATGTACTGAAATCGTGTATAGAAATATGTTTTGACTTCCGAATCAGAGGCAATATAATGATATTGATATATTTTTCTTAGAGACGTTGATTAAAATGTTAACATGATTTCACATTTCCCAATTCCAGTTAGGAAAAATGTAAGAAGTTTAAAGGATTTCCAATTGACTCTTTTTATTTCATCCACTGCTAAATAAAAGTGTTGATAGAATAGACCTTTTTCTTGCTTTGTATCGTTGATAGTGGCGAC
>NC_090733.1:125792463-125797463 GCF_036898095.1 Palaemon carinicauda | reverse complement strand
CGCTGCTGATTTCTTTACGGCATATGCAGCCGGGAGCTTTCAGTGGTATTATCAGCCGCGTTTTCTTCCACAATGGAGTCTTCATTGACATTAGCTGCATGTTATTTTATAGGTGGTTGTTGTTATTTTTGTTGTTGTTGTTGTTCTTTCTGACACAATGTCGTCTTCATTTATATTAGCCGGATGTTATTTCAGTGGTTGTTGTTGTTGTTGTTGTTCTTCTTCTTCTTCTTCTTCTTCTTATTATTATTATTATTATTATTACTACTACTAAAAAGTGTAATTATAAATATTTCTTATAATAATAATAATAAAAACAATAATAATTATTATTATTATTATTATTATTATTATTATTATTATTATTATTATTATTATGTCTTGGTTATTTCTACCGGGCCATTCTGGGCAATATCGGCAGACTGCATACTCTTCTAGAATCATCAATAGCCTAAGCATTTTGATAATTTATTATGGTCTACTCATACCTAATTACTTTTAGATACCCCAGATTTTCATTACGTTGATTTGCAATGCTTCCATTAACAGGGAAATTCAGAACGGAAAGTAAACTTTTTACATAAGGATTATTTTCCGATACTCTTAATTCGGGGATGAAAATTAAGATGCAGTCCCGCCGATAATGATGAAGGTTGCCAGAGAATTAAGTCTATCTATAAAGAGAATATTCTTACTTACTCAAGGGGTTAACTACTGCACTGTAATTGTTCAGCGGCCACTTTCCCCTGGGTAAGGGTAGAAGAGACTCTTTAGCTATGGTAAGCAGCTCTTCTTAGGAGAAGGACACTCCAAAATCAAACTATTGTTCTCTAGTTTTAGGTAGTGCCATAGCCTCTAACGTGGCCTTCCACTGTCTTGGGTTATAGTTCTCTTGTTTGAGGGTACACTCGGGCACACTATTCTATCTTATTTCTCTCCCTCTTGTTTTGTTAAATATTTTATATTATATATAGGAAATATTTATTTCAATGTTGATACTGTTCTTAAATATTTTAATTTTGTTTCCTTTCCTCAATAGTCTCTTTTCCCTGTTGGAGCCCCTGGGCTTATAGCATCCTGCTTTTCCAACCAGGTTTGTAGCTTAGAAAGTAATAATAATAATAATAATAATAATAATAATAATAATAATAATAATAATGTGGGACCTCCGTAAGCTCAGCGGAAGCGAACTCTCACCCTGTCCCGTTGACAAGCAAGTGTTTGGATAGTTCGTGGAAAACGACTTCGCTAAAGACAGCGCTTCTTAGATGATATCAACTATCATTATTATTATTATTATTATTATTATTATTATTATTATTATTATTGTTACTTTTTAAGCTACAGCCGTAGATGGAAATGTAGGATGCTATAAGCCCAATGGTCAAGTGAGGCAAGGGAATAAGCACATAGATAAACTAAATGAAAAGTAATGAACAGTTGAAATAAAATATTTTAAACACTGTAGCAACATTAAAACAGATCTTTCATATATAGACTATAAAAAGAGACTTATGTCAGCCTGATCAGTATAAAACCATTTGCTCCAAGTTTGAACTTTTTGAAGTTCTACCAATTCAGCTACCCGTTTAGGAAGGTCATTTCACAACTTGGTCACAGCTGGAATAAAACTTATAGAATGCATTTTAGTAGCCATTTAGAGCAAACCAACTGGTCTTGTTGGGATATTAGATTTCGGAAAAGTAATGGGATATACAGACAGAACAGAATAATTTACAGTCTCCATTGAGCCATCCCCCCCCAAAAAAAAAAAAAATCTTAGTTTTCTAGAGAAGCCCTTATTGTTCCATGAAAATTTGAAGACCTTGTGGTTCTATTCGTAAAATATAAGATTATACTTTTTCATGTAACCATACTCAGGAAACTTGAAGGAGATATATTTAATGTATTATCTCCTTATATTTTGTTACAGGAAATCTTGATATATAATTTTTTGAAGAAAATTTGATTTTAACAGTCTATCAGACTTTTAATGTTTGGAACAAATAACTTTGATGTGAGAATTCAAAGATTTGCTTTTGGCTTTGCATAAATTATATGCAGTTTCTGGAAATATTTGTTAATGACACGAAGCCCGTAACTGATTGGACTAATACAAAGGCCATAAACCAATCTAATCCAGCCTTTGAAAAGGAAAAAAAAATGCTTTCATCATATAACACGTGCATCTGAAGAAGTTGATAAGCTTGCACAGTAGATGACGGAGTTATCACCGGCTTGACATAGCTTGATGTGATGCTGGGGTTATTATCAGTTGGCTGAAATAACACTAGGGTGTCCTTTTTATGAAAAGGGTGGTCCAAGTGTGAATACATTCGCAGCAGGTTGTCGTGGCCTATTTGGTAACATCCCTTACTAGTGATCGCCAGGCAGGGGTTCGAGTCCCGCTCCAACTCATTAGTTCCATGGTCGCTGCAACCTCAACATCCTTGTGAGCTATGTGATGGCCTAATTGGTAACATCCCTTACTAGTGATCGCCAGACAGGGGTTCGAGTCCTGCTCTAACTCGTTTGTTCCTTTAGTGTCTGCAACCTCGCATCCTTGTGAGCTAAGGATGAGGCGTTTGGGGGAGCCTAGAGGTCTACCTGCTAATCATCAACAGCCACTGCTTGACCCTCCCTGGTCCTATCTTGGCTGGAGAGGGCCCTTAGGCGCTGATCATATGTATATATGGTAAATCTTTAGGGCTTTGTCCTTCTCGCTATGGTAATGTCACCGTCCCTTGCCTCTTCCATTCAAGAACGACCTTTAAAAAAAAAGAAAAAAAATAATTCAAAATTATCATCACTCTCTTACTCAATTGCGTATCACTCATTACCAAAATTTGAGAAAACTAGTTATATTTTTTCTTTTTGTGTAACGGTAAACTTGGGCACTCTTCTATCTTGCTCGCCCCCTCTTGTTATTCTATGTTATTTCTCTTCCTCTTGTATTTCTTGTTTTTTTTGTAGTTTATATTTGAAATATTTATTTTAATGTTGTTATTGTTCTTAAAGTAGTTTATTTTAATTGTTCATTACTTCTATTGTAGTTTATTTATTTCCTTATTTTTTTTCCTTACTGTGGGCTATTTCCCCTGTTGGAGCCTTTGTGCTTATAGCATCCTGCTTTTCCAACTAGGGCTGTAGCTACAAAGTAATAATAATAATAATTATTATTATTATTATTATTATTATTATTATTATTATTATTATTATTATTATTTTCCATCAGCCACAATCACCGCGAGGAAGTATTTACCCAAATAATTTAGCTATCTGGTTGATATTTATCTTTTATTTAACCTAAAGTTTAAAATATATATCATCGCGAACTTACATCTGTTCGCATTCAGCGCCCGGCTTAGATGCTGCTCGTTGCTTTGCCGATCGGTCCTAAGAATTTCAGAATTTCGCTGCCTTGACGCGGGACGCCTCCAGGGAAATAATGCTCAAATTACTACGGTACTCCTGCTTTCCTTTCTTGCATATATAGGATATATGTATATATATATATATATATATATATATATATATATATATATATATATATATATATATATATATATATATATATATATATATATATATACACACACACAATTATAATTATTTATAGATACATATATACTGTGTATAAATATATATATGTATATATATAAATATATACAATTATATTATTTATAGATACATATATTCAGTGTATATAAATATATGTACTGTGTATATATCTATATATTATATATATATTATATATATATATATATATATATATATATATATATATATATACAGTATATATATATATATATATATATATATATATATATATATATATATAATGTCTATATCGTGGTTGTAATGTAATTATGTGAATATATTTTACCGGTAAAATTAGTATTATAATTAGTATTTCCTATCTAATGTTCTAACACGCAATTTTCCCCTTCTTGAACTTTATATCTGTGGTGTGTATGATATAAGACCTGTGGTTATTCCAATATTTTATTTTTTCTACTATTCCTCTATATCTTTTTGCTTTGAGTTGCAGTATAGACAGTCATACTTAGAATCGTTTCGTTTTTCCGAAAACTAGAAGTGACTTTTATGGTGTTCGGGAAGGAATTATGGCATCGAGTAACGGGGATATGGAAGAAAGGGTATTTTGGGGCTGGGGTTTGGGTTGGGGGGAGGGTGTTTGGTGATGTTGAACGTATACCCCCAAATTTGGGGGGTAGGAGAAGGAGAGGAACCGATGCGACTAGTAGCAAGAGGACTCCTCAAATTTGTCGGGAGAAGATGATGTTGGAATATGATAGAGGATTCTGACCCGGGGGGGAGGGATAGGGGGGTGGGGGCTAGGTAGGTGTTCTTAGCCCCCGAGAGGAGGTTTGAGGAGGGGCAATAATTCAGCGTAATATTCGAGGGCAGAAGTGAGTTAGGGCGGCCAGCATAAGCGACGATGACCCCCATCCATCTTGAGTCCCAGGCCCGGGTGCGTTTGGAATCGAGAAATATACTCTCACATAATGGAAGTTGGAATTGGAATATTTCTTTCACGCCACCCACCAGGAAATCACAAAGTCAAAGGAAGGAAGGAACTGAGGAGGAGGAGGAGGAGGAGGAGGGAGGGGGGTTAAGAGAGAATGAAGGAGGTAAAAGACGAATTTTGAAGGAATGATTTATGTATATGTATATATATACATATATATGTATATATATGCATATATACTGTATATATATATATAGGTATGTATATATACAGTATATATATACAATTATATATATATATATATATATATAGAGAGAGAGAGAGAGAGAGAGAGAGAGAGAGAGAGAGAGAGAGAGAGAGAGAGAGAGAGAGAGAGAGAGAGAGCTAAGGATAATAAAGGGAAATTTGAAAATATAAGTGAAGTATTTAGACATTGCCCCTTGAAATAAAGATAAAATTTGATGCTCAGAAGAAAAGCAGAGTTCTAAAATACACGTCTGCGAGAGAG
>NC_090733.1:125752463-125787463 GCF_036898095.1 Palaemon carinicauda | reverse complement strand
TTATTAAGTTTTTATTGTTTATATAAGTTAGGCCATTTGCGTCAATAGGCGTAGGAGGAGATGATGATGATGATGATGATGTTTTTATATATAAAAGGTTTAATGTAATGTTACTATTCTTAAATATTTTTTTTATTGTTCATTACTCCTGTTAGTTTATCTATTTCCGTATTTCCTTTCCTCACTGGGCTATTTTTCCCTGTTGGAGCCCTCGGACTTATAGCATCCTGCTTTCCCAACTAAAGTTGTAGCTTAGCCAGTAATAATAGCAATAGCGCCAGAACATTGGAGTTTCTCTAAATGGAGTGACGTAAGCCATCATCTATCTCATGAGAGAGAGAGAGAGAGAGAGAGAGAGAGAGAGAGAGAGAGAGAGAGAGAGAGAGAGAGGCTGGCACGCACTCTTCAGTTAAGGTTAGAGAACCAGCAAATGAAATTGTTGGATTTGTCTGTTCATCCCTACCTAAAGTCCCAGGGGGTAGGCGTCGAGTGGAAGTAGAACGAAGCTTGTAGGCTAACACCTTGTGCAAAATGTTCTCTTTTGATGTGATTTTATAAATACAGATTACTATGAAAGCATGAATGGTAAATGGATGTATTAAGAATCGCAATCTCTGGTCTGTACTTTGTTGGGTATCGATAAAGAGGGTAACTGCCTACGCCTGTGGTGCCTACAGACACATCCATTGATTATTGTGTGTGCCTGAGAACCCTGAAGGCCGCTCGTGAATGGCAGAGGCAAGGAACAGTGACTTAGCCCTATCAAGCAGGACAATGCCCTAGAGACTGACCATATGTACATATGATCAGCGCCCAAGTCTCCTATCCACCTAAGCCAAGACCAAGGAGGGCCAGGCTATGGCTGCTGATGACTCAGCAGATAGACCTATAGGCTCCCCCAAACGCCCCATCCTTAACTCCCTAGGATGGTGAGTTGCAGCGACTAAAGAAACTAACGAGTTTGAGAGGGAATCAAACCACAGTCTGGCGTTCACCAGTCAGGGATGTTGCCACATCTGCCACCACAACCGATGTATACATTTATAGATTCACTCACATACACGCATATTCGTACAGTATATATTTATACACATATATATGTATGTATATATTGTATATATACATATTATGGTTTTATGTCACCCTTTTATCTTCCCTATATGATAAAGAGAAAGTGTTTGGCTATATATATATATATATATATATATATATATATATATATATATATATATATATATATATATATATATATATATATATATATATATATATGTATATATATATATATATAAATAATATATAGCCTATATATATGTATATATATAATATATAGCCTATATATATGTATATATATAATATATATATATATATATATATATATATATATATATATATATATACTGTATATATATAATATATAATCATCATCATCATCATCCGTTACTAGTTCATTGCAGAATAAATTGCTCATTTCATTTTTTCAGTTTATGAACTGAAAAAATGTCGAGCCAAATTTTTTAACGCGATAATTTTTTTCATTGCCAGTTTCATGGAATGGTTTTCATGCTTTCTCTACATCAAGAGTCAATACAGAGACTTGGATAAAACAATCAAGCCGTTTAATACCTTGTTACTAACATACTAATTAAGGAAAATAAACCATTTTGTCATCTGTTAAAGCCAAAATAGAATAATTCCCTTATTACCACAAAACAATTCATCGGTATAATTACT
Organism: Palaemon carinicauda; assembly: GCF_036898095.1. Taxonomy (NCBI): domain Eukaryota; kingdom Metazoa; phylum Arthropoda; class Malacostraca; order Decapoda; family Palaemonidae; genus Palaemon; species Palaemon carinicauda. The sequence continues at coordinate 125,785,729 of NC_090733.1, read as the reverse complement.
CTTTTAAAACATTTAGTCAATATTGAGGAATGATTTGTAAAACATTTTGTCAACATTGAGGAATGATTTGTGAATCATTTTGTCAACATTGGGGAATGATTTGTAAAACATTTTGTCAACATTGGGGAATGGTTTGTAAAACATTTTGTCAACATTGGGGAATGATTTTTAAAACATTTGTCAACATTGGGGAATGATTTGTAAAACATTTCGTCAACATTGGGGAATGATTTGTAAAATATTATGTCAACATTGGGGAATGATTTGTAAAACATTATGTCAACATTGGGGAATGATTTTTTAAAACATTTGTAAACATTAGGGAATGATTTTTAAAACATTTTGTCAACATTGAGGAATGATTTGTGAATCATTTTGTCAACATTGGGGAATGATTTGTAAAAAAAATTTTCAACATTGGCGAATGGTTTGTAAAACATTTTGTCAATATTGGGGAATGATTTTTAAAACATTTGTCAACATTGGGGAATGATTTGTAAAACATTTCGTCAACATTGGGGAATGATTTGTAAAACATTATGTCAACATTGGGGAATGATTTGTAAAACATTATGTCAACAATGGGGATTGATTTGTAAAACATTTCGTCAACATTGGGGAATTATTTTTAAAACATTAGTCAACATTAGGGAATGATTTGTAAAACATTTTGTCAGCATTGGGGAATAATTTTTAAAACATTTGTCAACATTGGGGAATGATTTGTAAAACATTTCGTCAACATTGGGAAATGATTTGTAAAACATTATGTCAACATTGGGGAATGATTTTTCAATCATTTGTCAACATTAGGGAAGGAGTTTTTTAAGACATTCGTCAACATTAGGGAATGATTTGTAAAACATTTCGTCAACATTGGGGAATGGTTTGTAAAACATTTCGTCAACATTGGGGAATGATTTGTAAAACATTCCGTCAACATTGGGGAATGATTGGTAAAACATTTTGTCAACTTTGGGAAATGATTTGCGTCGGGCACCGGAAATGTAAGGATGAAAGTTAGTCTTTTCGGCAAGTGCATAGTTTGGTCAAGTAAGTACTCGTGCAATGACACTTGTGATATCCTTGCCAAACTCTCTCCAACTACAAACAATTTGTAGTTGGACTATCTCTTACAATCCTAATTTGTTAGAAGAAACTTTAAAGAATTTGGTCCCATGACAGTTTAGCATAAAATCACAGTCTCGGATTCGACTGTGAAGCCATCATTGTAGTTCAGACATATTCCAGTCACTTAAGGTGTGTCACCTTAATTGCAGTTAAACTGCAACATTGAAATACTACAAGTTGGCTTACAATCACAACTGACTGCGAGGTCATTCTCATTATATGTCCTGCCCATGTCCTTTTATTTTTCTTACCTGTTAGAATATCCTCTACTTTAGTTTGTTCTCGTATTCATGCTGCTCTTTTTCTGTTTCTTAGAGTTATTCCCATCATTATTCTTTCCATAGTTCTTTGAGTTGTATCTAGCTTAAGAAAGGGACATTTTAGTTTTCGTAATCTCATTTTGTTTACCAAAGGTTCTCCATCCCATGCTTATCCTTCTTTTAATTTTTGTCACATGAATTGGGGAAACTGTCTGTCCTAAGTATGTAATATGTATATATATAGATATATATCTATATATATATATATATATATATATATATATATATAGATATATAGATATATATATATTTATATATTTTATATATATCTATATATGTACATATATAATTACATATATATGTATTTTATATATTATTATTATTATTATTATTATTATTATTATTATTATTATTACTAGCCAAGGTACAACAATAGTTGGAAAATCAAGATGCTATAAGCCCAAGGGCTTCAACAGGGAAAAATATCCTAGTGAGGAAAGGATAGATAATTCTAAAATGATATGTATATATATATATATATATATATATATATATATATATATATATATATATATATATATATATATATATATATATATATATACAGAGAGAGAGAGAGAGAGAGAGAGAGAGAGAGAGAGAGAGAGAGAGAGAGAGAGAGAGAGAGAGAGAGAGAGAGAGAGAGAGAGAGAGTCTCTCCTTGGGTGAGTTTCTTATTTAGGCATCACACTTGTCATCCCTGTGTTGAAAAAAATGTCAGGTCCTTGATGATCTGTTTTCCTGTTAGGTTGAGGCTTCCAATCTTAATGTATTATTCAAATACTTTTACAAATCAATCTTTTGGTAGTTTCTCTAAATGAAGGATGGCGTTAGAAGACGATAAAAACGTATATTTTACATTTATGTAATTACAAATTACACAATATCTTCAATACGTCGATTCTCCCTTACGTGAAGTGTGGCAAAAATCTCTACATCTTGTACTCAGTATTGCTTTTTTTTGTGTGTGTGGGGGGGGGAGGCATCGATATCAAGACTACGATCTAAACACTTCTACTTATAAATATCAGTTTTATATTGCTCTGTTTCTTCCTCGCTACATTTCTGTATAATAATTTTCCTGAGGCAAATATTATTATCTATTCTTTTGACGGGAACTGCTTTTGAAGATCTGCTTTTACTTCTTTTTTTTTCTTTTTTTTCCCTACCGTTAAATCCTCTTCGGGACTGGTACGTAATGTCCCCAGACGTTGGAACTTCGTCTCCACCCTCTTTAAAAGTACCTTCTTTTGTGGGGTATAGGTGCAATAACTTACATTTATATTTATGTAGCACATACAAATTTTTATTAGTGTTATATGATATTTGAATGGATTGATTATTAGTCATATAAGAAAATTCCTTACTAGTTTTATTAACGTAAATTAGAATTGAGATGTATTATATATGAAAGAGAAACTGAGATGGTAGTGACTTTCCTAGTCAGGTTCGGTTACTGCAAGGAATTACCTGGGTTTTGGTGGCCCATGTGGTAACGTCCCTGACTGGTGTTCGCCAGACTGGTGTTCGAGTCCCGCTCAAACTCGTCAGTTCATTTTGGTCCCTCCGACCTCACCAACCTTGTGAGCTAAGGAACGGGGGGGGGGGGGTGTTTGGTGAGCATATAGGTCTATCTGCTGAGTCATCAGCAGCCATTGCCTGACCTTCCCTGGTCCTAGCTTGGGTGGAGAGGGGGCTTGGGCGCTGATCATATGTATATATGGTCAATCTTTAGGGCATTGTCCTGCTTGATAGGGCAATGTAACTGTCCCTTGCCTCTGCCATTCATGAGCGGCCTTTAAACCCTTACATACAGAGGAAAGACAGAATTCCAAAGTATGGAAGTGAATGTATATGAAGGAATTGTGAGACCACTTGCTCCTCAATTGCACCACATCCTTGTTATTCCAGCTTGTGATGTTGGGAAGCTTAACATTTAATACTTAATACTTGTTTTTCTAGTATTGTTTAGGATCCGTAACCTAAATTGCCATAAAACCCAAGTTAATTCACTATCAAGAATATGGAACGATTGCAAGATGTCAGGTAGAGCTTTCATCAGTAAGGACAAATTTTATCTGAAATTTTATAATTTCGTATATTTTTTGGGATAATTTTAATTTAATCTCTGTAAGAATGAATTATCAGGATCCATTTGTGTCGAAACTGATCAGTATTTGACTTTTGAAATTGATCAGTATTTTTCTTTTGATCATATCTACCGGTTTATTTTGTATTCAAATTGAATCGTCCAAAAGATTGTACGAGTGTCCGCATGATTTTAGTGAGGTTTCCTGTTTTTTTCCAACTGCCGTAGTTGCCTGTTCAGGTCACGTAGGTATTTGTAGCTATACTGTAACTTTCCAATCGACTCGCGCAGAAACATTCTTCTTCGCTCACGGGGTTAACTACTGCACTGTAATTATTCAGTGTCTACTTGCCTCTCAGTAAAGGTAGAAGAGACTTTAGCCATGACAAGCAGCTCTTCTTTCTGGATGCCAAAGAATTCTAAATCAATCAATCAATCAATCTTTTAGGAGAAGGACACTCCAAAATCAAACCCTTGTTCTCTAGTCTTGGGTAGTGCCCTAGCCCCTGTACCATGGCCTTCCACTGTCTTGGATTTGACTTCTCTTGCTTTAGGGTACACTTGGGTACACTAATTTATCTTATTTCTCTTCGTCTTTTTTATTCTTATAGTTTACATGTGAAAGATCTAACTTAATGTTGTCACTGTTCTTAAAATTATTTTATTCTAATTGTTTATTACTTTTCCTGTAGTTGATCTCCTTGTTTCCTTTCCCGGCGTGGCTACTTTTTCCTGTTGGTGCCCTTGGGCTTATAGCATCCTGCTTTTCCAACTGAGGTTGTAGTTTAGCTAATAATAATAATAATGATAATAATAATAATATTAATTTGAACCTCTAAATATATAGGGAAAACAGTTGGATTTTGGACATATTCCCTCCGTTCTATAAAGGTCTCTCATGAATGGCAGAGGCTAGGGACAGGACAATGCCTTAGAGACAAAACAGTGCGCTGGAGGCTGACCATTAAAATTGTACATATGATCAACTCCCAAGCCCTCACGCCATCAAGCGATGACCAGGGAGGGCCAGACAATGGCTGCTGATAAGTCAACAGGTTAGACCTGTAAGTTCCCCGACATCACCCATCCCTAGCTCACAAGGATGGCGAGGTTACAAACACGCCTAGAAACTATCGAGCTTTAGGAAGTCTCGAACTCCCGTCCAACAGATTTGCATGGTGGTTTTCAATAAGCTACCTTAGTGCTAATTAATTGAGAACTTTAGGAGAAATTACCTGCCGTTCTGTAAAATCAAAGAATCCCTGTTTGTCAAATTACATTGCCTTATTGCCTTATTTTATGTTTGGGTTCCCCCAGGTCCCTCAGTGTGAGGCACCTCCTATATCCACCAGAGAGTTGCTAATGCATCTTCCGGTGTATTTTGCATCTTCCAGTCTTGGGTGGTCTGGGATGCATCTTAGGTATTTATAGAGAGCCTTGTTACTTCCAAGACCGCTTTTGGGTTCGGAAACTGTAATTAGCAATGAAACCGAATTTTAATGATGCTAAACTAGAGTGTACATTTCGTTTCTTGGATATTTCAAGTTAGTTGATGGACTATATGGAGAGACTTATTTTTCCTCGATGCATGTATCTGAAGGATTAGGAGTCAATACACTTTTTATTGACTGATTGATGTAGAAATAACGATGGAAAATGATGTATAGTTGAAGAGTGTCATATTCACTACACCTTGGAATTGCTTCATGAGGTGTCAAGATTTTGAAAGAATATATATTTATGTTTTTGGTAAGGAATTTTTTTTTTTTTTGGGGGGGGGGGCATTTTATCTGTTTTTAAGATTTTGACAGTTTCAAGAAGCGCAGGTTTTATAGATACGATTTATAATTCTGTTTATCACAATTTTTGTGTTTTGGTTAAATTTTTTGTTATATATTAGTTTTTTGTTTATCAGATCTAATATAGATAATATTTATTTCCTCCCGAATTTAATCGGGGCAGCTCTGTGTGAGTCGATTTTGATTCATTGGGCTAGTTCATCTCCTTTTAATGATAATAAAAACCACTGAAGTCATTTAAATCAGTTGCAATTGAATATTAAAGTGTTAAAGAGGTTATAATGTTTAAAGGTTAACATATTTTACATTTGTTTAAAAAAGCTTTCAGTTGTTTTAGTTTTGAAATTTTAAGTTTGCCATTATCTTAAAATTAGTTTTAATGGCAATGTGGGTCGCAGCCAAATCCGTCATGTCGAGACCCATGCACAGCAAATCAGCTATAATGACGCTGAACATGTCTTGCCAAGATCATTTGCGGTAATATAGATATGATAACATGGGGAGCGCCTTGTCGAGATCATTTGCGGTAAATTAGCAATAACATGGAATATATCTTGAAGCCATGTACAGTAAGCTGGATCGTATTAATTATATTGATGAGAAAGTCGTTTTCTGATTTTAAATGGCTCGCTGGAATTTATGAAGAAGATTAATGTAGGAATTTGCTTATTGGATCTTAAAATTAAAGGTTAAAGGTGTCTGGTTTCAGTTCCAGTTTTACCAGAATAGATGCTCACCAGAACGTCAGTCGGGATTTTGCTTTTTGGATCTTCAAATTAAAGGTTAAAGGTGTCTGGTTTCAGTTCCACTTTCATCAGAATAGATACTTACCAGAACGTCAGTCGGGATTTTGCTTTATGGATCTTCAAATTAAAGGTTAAAGGTGTCTGGTTTCGGTTCCAGTTTCATCAGAATAGATACTCACCAGAACGTCAGTCGGGATTTTGCTTTTTGGATCTTCAAATTAAAGGTTAAAGGTGTCTGGTTTCAGTTCCACTTTCATCAGAATAGATACTCACCAGAACGTCAGTCGGGATTTTGCTTTTTGGATCTTCAAATTAAAGGTTAAAGGTGTCTGGTTTCGGTTCCAGTTTCATCAGAATAGATACTTACCAGAACGTCAACCATGCAAGCCCAACCCCCCACTGTGGTGCCCAACCACAGTAGTGGCCTCCCTAGTAAACAGCTTAAATCACTACCCCTGACTGGGATCAATCTGCTGCCATGCGAATGCTAGGCGAACACGTTACTACTGTACTAGCCAGGAGGCCTTACTGTGTAAAAATACAATATATGGCTGGGATCAGTCTACTGCCATGCGAAAGCTAGGCGAGCACTAGCCATGAGTCCTTACTGTGTGAATATACAATAAAAAGGTTGATTTCTCTTTTGAGTTCTTGATTTTTCATCAGTTTCAGTCGTTTTTAATATGGTACAAGTGTAAAAAGAGATGTTTCCTTTCTAGTTGTGCTTATGAATATCTATATTAAAAATAACTATGTTTTCATTGTAGTTTTATCGTACTGAATTTAATCTCTCCCACACACACATTTGTACATATACTCTCTCTCTCTCTCTCTCTCTCTCTCTCTCTCTCTCTCTCTCTCTCTCTCTCTCTCTCTCTCTCTCTCTCTCTCTCTCTCTCTCTCTATATATATATATATATATATGTAATATATAATATATATATAATATATATAATATATATATATATGTATATATATATATATATATATATATATATATATATATATATATATATATATATATATATATATATTTATATATATGGGTGTATATATATACATACATATATATATATATATATATATATATATATATATATATATATATATATATATATATGTATGTATGTATGTATGTATGTGTGTGGGGGGGGGGGGGTTCAGGAACACATGTATTGTATACATATATATTTGGTTATGTGCGTTATGTTTATATTGATATGAAACCTACTTAAAAAATCTATTACGATTTCCTGTAACTAAATTTGAATTTTTTAATTTTCTAGGAGCTAGGTTTTATCGACATGAGATGAATTATAAAAAGTAAATATAATGCACATCCATCATTATAGAAATAAAAAAAAGTTTCCCCGACATCTAGACGATTGAATTATGGACCTTGAAAGACAAGTGAAATGTCAAATTAAGTTGTCATTAGGTTTTGAAGGAGTCCATGTTGAAGTATCTTAATCTGTCTTATATATATATATATATATATATATATATATATATATATATATATATATATATATATATATATATATATATATTATGGTTTGGTTTGGCAGTGTTATTACAATTCTCTCTCATTTGCGTTGGTTTCTTTTATTAGGGAAGTTGCTTCAGTGCAAGCCTGCGTATTGCTTTAAGGACTATTTGGGGTACAAGAATGGTATTATTATTATTATTATTATTAATAATAATAATAATAATAATAATAATAATAATAATAATAATAATAATGATAATAATAATAATAATAATAACAGTAGTAACGATAAAGGGGGTAATTTTCACTCGAAATATTTCTCATAAAATCGTAAATCGGTTCAATCATTTCATGACGTAATACTGCCGTCGTATAAACTCTGGATTTATATTTTATTTTCAAGTTTTTTTTTTTCTTTTTTTTTTCCTCCCCAACCTAACTTAATCGAGGCATTTCTCCTTAACCAGGTTACAGAGCCAATTAAGCCCTCTGCAGTCTAAAACTTTTTTTATACATAAAAAAGGTAATATAATTTTAACTAATACACTTGTCAATTACCAAGCAACTGGAAGTTACTCAAACCCTGAATGGAACTTATTCATCGCATTCACACAAAATTATGCAAGATTATTTGCATAAAAACTATTTCCTTTCATTTATTCTGTAATTAGATTTATAGGGTTATCAAGATGAACTGAAATCAGCCTGCTTTTAGTATTTCCTTTTGTTTATTCTGTAATTAGATTTATAGGGTTATAAAGATGAACTGAAATCAGCCTAATTTCAGTATTTCCTTTAGTTTATTCTGTAATTAGATTTATAGGGTTATCAAGATGAACTGAAATCAGCCTCATTTTAGTATTTCCTTTAGTTTATTCTGAAATTTGATTTATAAGGTTATCAAGATGAACTGAAATCAGCCTCATTTTAGTATTTCCTTTAATTTATTGTCTAATTAGATTTGTAGGGTTATCAAGATGAACTGAAATCAGCCTCATTTTAGTATTTCCTTTAGTTTATTCTGTATTTTGATTTATAGTGTTAACAAAAATAACTAAAATAAGCCTCATTTTATTATTTCCTTTAGTTTACTCATTAATTTAATTTATATTGTTAACACCAATAACTGAAGTCAGCCTTATTTTAATATTTCCTTTAGTTTATTCTGTAATTTGATTTATAGTGTTATCAACAATAAATTAACTAAACCTCGGTTTAGTATTTCCTTTAGTTTATTTTGTAATTAAGTTCAGTGTTATCAACAATTTTGGTAAAAATTTATTTGTTGTTATAAATTACCCAATAAACTCCACGGACATTGAAACCCCGAGACGCGCATGCGCCTTAGAGCAGAAGACTTTAGTTGCGCAATCAGCAATGCAACTATATTGAAATTGAAGGAGTGGAGGAAGAGCAAAAATAACGAATGGGGACATGCATACATGGAAAGAAAGAATTGAAGGAAATACGGCATGATGTGATAAAACAGTAAATGAAATATGTCTGCAATAGACGGCTAAAATGATTCATAACCGGTAAGGAAATATAGTGAAACGGGGAATGGAATAGTACGAAGAGTAGACGCAGAGTAAAGTAGGATGAGGAAGGAAAGGAGGAGGAGGAGTAGAAACAGCAGCAGAAGCAACAGCGAAAGCAAAAGCAAAAGCAAAAGCAGCAGCAGCAGCAGCCAGAGGAAGAAATATGGTGAGAGCGAGAGGCAGCGTAATATGGTGAATGCAAGAACGAAAATGGTGCGACGGAGGAAATGAAACATAGGGAGTGATTGAACGAAATATGGTGGAATGGGAAACAAAATATGGTAAAATAGGCTACACCAAACTGAAATGGATTTCCTGTGGAGGGGATGGGAATATATTGGAATATCCACACTCGCAGGGCTTAGACCAAAGCAAAGAACGCCAGGTACAATATTAAAAGTAAAGCGCGTAGGTAACACAATGGAAGAGGAAAAAAAGAGATGGAGGAAAAGGAGGGGGGTTGTGTGGGGGGAGGGGGTGAAATGAACGGATGGGAAAGTAAGATATTATAGGTAAAAGGCATAGGTAGGATAGGATAAAGAAAAAAAAATAGAAAAGATTGATTGAATGGGGGATGAAGGGTGTTAAGGGCCGTTTTGGCAGGGGGGAAGGGGGGGGGGTGATGTACAGTATGCAAAAGGGGGGTTTTGAGGAAGGGGGGAGGGGAGGTACAGTATTAAAGGTACGAAGCGTGTATAACACAGTGGACGATAGAAACGAGGGAATGAAGAAATGGATGATGAAATTTTAGAAGATAATGGAAAAAGAGGATTTGGTGATTTGCTTGTAAACGACACATAAAATAATATTGGGAAGAGGTAAGAGGCACACGGGGTGGGAAAAAAGGAGGAGAGATTGCACGGTAGGTGAACGCAAGCGTGAAAGACACGTTTACGAAAGGAAAGAAATGCAGGGAAATGAAGAAAAATTGATGAAGGAGATAATAAGGCAATGAATAGGTTATAATCTTATGGATGAGTAAGTATTGGATTCATGTAGATGATGATTTAGCAGTTTTTCTTTTATATGTATATATATATATATATATATATATATATATATATATATATTTACACATATATACATATATATATACACATATTTAAGTATGTATATATATGCATATATATGCATATATATATATATATATATATATATGTATATATATATATATATATATATATATATATATATATATATATATATATATAGGTTAAAGTGTTTTTTCTTATGAAACTTAAAATCATGTTTCCATGAGATGGATGGCATGAAGAGAAAGTCACTGCCATTTTCAAGTATAACTGCTGACCCAATGATAATTTGGAAATACACACACACACACACACACACACATATATATATATATATATATATATATATATATATATATATATATATATATATATATATTATTGTTTAACCTGCAAAGAACTTGTTTTTTTTAATAGTTTATTTTGAATGTTCATTACTTCTCCTGTTCATTTCCTTGTTTTTTTTCCTCACTGGGCTATCTTTTCCTGTTGGAGCCCTTGGGCTTATGGTTATGAAAGATCTAATATATTGGTGTTACTGTTCTTAAAATATTTTATTTAGGTTATTTCTCTTGTAGTTTATTTATTTCCTTTCCTTTCCTCACTTGGCTATTTTCCCTGTTGGAGCCCTTGGGCTTATAGCATCCTGTTTTTCAGGCTAGGGTTGTAGCTTAGATTGTAGTAATAATAATAATAATAATAATAATAATAATAATAATAATAATAATAATAATAATAATAATAATCTCTACATTCAGATGAGAAAATCTATAGGGCTTGAAACCGGAATCTGGTTATGGTTGAGATGAGCGCGGAAGGAATTGGGGAGGGGCTATTTTGGGGGAAGGTGAGGTTTGGGAGGGGCGGGGTAGGGGGGGGGGGGGGTTGGTTTTGCTACTGCAGAACCATGCAGGCTAGAGCGGAAGGCTCCAGATTTTGAACCTGTCGCTTATGGAGGAGCGATAGATGGAAAACCTGGCATGGCGTTGGATGTGTAAAACTTGCTAGTCGATACTGAGAGAGAGAGATAGAGGGGGAAGTCTGAAGTTATTGAGCAAACAATGATTCGCCCTGACCGGAGGAGAGCTGTATAGTCCTACTCGGTCATTTCGGTGTCATGGGGCCCAGATAAACTGTTGCCTAGGCTGCTATTATTGTCATTAATAAATTATTGTTATTATTACTAGAAGCTAAGGTATAACCTTAATTGCAAAAGCAAGGTGCTATAAACCTGAGGGCTCTAACAGGAAAAAATACCCCTGTGCGGAAAGGAAACAAGGAAATAAACTACAACAAGAATTTTAAACAATCAAAATAATATATTTTAAGAACAGTAACAACATTAGATTAGATCTTTCATATATAATCTATAAGCTCAAGGGCTCCAACAGGGAAAAATATCCTATTGAGGATAGGAAACAAGGAAGTAAATAAATTACTAGAGAAATCAATAATCAAAATAGAATATTTTAAGAACAGTAACAACATTAGATTAGATCTTTCAGATATAAACTCCAAGGAAAATTAGCCCAGTGAGGAAAGGAAGCAAGGTAATAGATAAACTACAAGATAAGTAATATAAAAATGAAATATTTTAAGAACATTAACAACATGAAATTAGATCTTTCATATGAAATAAAAAAAAAAAATAAACCAGAGGAAGAGAAACAAGATATGATTGTTTAAGCATCTCTTTGGTGGGTTGAGTATCCTGAGGGAACTAATTGTTGTAATATAATTGTGGGAGTAAACGCCTTTTTATCTCTTAGAAGAAGTTGTCCCAGAAGATTTTAACTTGGCCGTTCTCAGAAAGCATTTTGGGATGAAGTGGCTTTCTCCATTAATCCCTCCAAATTGACTGCGACACATCTAATTAACTATACGGGGCAATAGATTATTGTTATTATTATCATTATTACCATTATTAAATTTATTATCATTATTATTATTATTATTATTACTGTTATTATTATTATTATTATTATTATTATTGTTATCAATATTATCATCATCTAAGCTACATTCTTAGTTGGAAAAGAAGGATACTATAAGCCCAAGGGCTCCAATAGGGAAATATATCCCAGTGAGGAAAGGAAATAAGGAAACAAACTATATGAGAAGTAATGAACAACCAGAATAAGACATTTTAAGAACAGTAATATTAAAAAAGAACTTTTATATATAAACTATGAACAGAGACTTATGTCAGCTTGTTCAACATAACATTTGCTGCAAGTTTGAACTATTGAAGTTATCATTATTTTTTTGTTATTCCTTAAAATGACACTAAATATCTAACAACCAGTAGTTATGAAACAAACTTTTCATATTTCGTATTCTATAGTCAATTAATTTTAGTGAGGCAGATTTGCACCGACTCGCAGGGGTGCCCCTTTAGCTCGGAATAGTTTCCTGGTCGCTGATTGGTTGGACAAGAATAATCTAACCAATCAGCGATCAGGAAACTTTTCCGAGTTAAAAGGGCACCGCTGCGAGTCAGTGCAAATGCGCCTCAGTAAAAAAAAATTGACTATGAGTTGTCGATGTCAATGGCCACATAATATAAAACCAATAAGTTTTTTTTTTTTTTTTTTTTTTTTTTATCATTGAAAAAGGTAGGGTCAATAATATGTCTTATATACAGCCAAAAAATTACACCATGGAATAATTTTTGTCAAAATGTCACGAATCAAGTTATCAGTTAATTACTTTGCTGAGGTGTTTTGACATTAGCGAAAACAAAAATATTAAAAGGCATAGTTTAATTGAGTGATGTAACGTCAACGCAGCTGTACTAAACGAATCTCTCTCTCTCTCTCTCTCTCTCTCTCTCTCTCTCTCTCTCTCTCTCTCTCTCTCTCTCTCTCTCTTTTGCCGTTATGATACTATGGGATGATCAATTAGTCGTATTTTAATTCTACTTTGAAATCGTTGGTGTCTTGCCATTTATAATTCGAAATGCATTATGAGATATGCTTCAGATTTGTATATTTTGTGAAGTACAGTAGTATGGGAAGGATATCGTCTCTCTCTCTCTCTCTCTCTCTCTCTCTCTCTCTCTCTCTCTCTCTCTCTCTCTCTCTCTCTCTCTCTCTCTCTCTCTCTCCCACGTATAATACTCTATTCTTGATTATTCTTACAAACTGCCCTCTTAAAAAACAATGAGATTCCAAGATATGCCATTATTATTCAAGGTTCTTTTGCACATGTTAGATATGACTCGAAAATGATTTCCTTCAAATCAAGCGAAATGAATTGTAAGCCACTCAGTGCCAAGTTGCCTTCGCAAAAGTTCCAATTTCCGTTTAAAACTAAGCACTGAATAAAATATCATGTTAAAGGAAAAATAGGGTCGGAGAACGTGCCTTATGAAATGTTAGGCTTCCTTAAACTAAAGTGTCTTAATATGATTTTCTTGAATTGGTAGGTTTGCATTTTTCCTTTGGCGTGAATCGTGTTTCATATTTTATCTTTTTTTTTGTAATTTATTGCTTATCATATATTTTCATTTTGCATATAACTTATTCTTTGCTTTTCATTTTTTACTTACTGGGCTGCTTTCATCACCAGGGCTTTGAACATATTGCATTTTGCTTTTCAAGCTAGGATTATTAGTTTTATTATTATTATTAATAGTAATAATATTATTATTAGTATCATTATTACTAATATTATTGTTATTATTATTATTATTATTATTATTATTATTATTATTATTATTATTATTGTTATTTGTTGATAATAATAATAATAAATAATAATAATAATAATAATAATAATAATAATAATTGTAATAATAATAATAATAAAAATAATAATAATAAATTCCTTGAGTTTCATTTACCGATCCAGTCAGATAATATTTATTGTAACAAGTATTTAAATGTTCTGACTCCCTACCCAATTTTAATTCAAAATTTTTCTGACATATTAGATTTGTGTTGTTATGTTTCTGATGCATCATCTTATCAAATTTTAATTTCGGCGCTCGTCTCCCAAGATCGTGTGTCATAATGTATTCGATGTTATGTAAACAACAAATACATTTGACATAATTTATAATCCTCTTACATTGAGGAATAAAGTATAAGATTTAAAAAAAAATTCTTCTAGTAGGTGCAAGTCCTTAGCGCAATTAACTACATGTTTAGCATAACGCTATTTTTATTGTTATTATTTTCCTTTTTTTTTTATTGGTATTACTGTTTTCTTCATAATAGAATTGACGTTTCCCATGTTATTAATTTATGCTTTGAGTTATAACTTTTATAATTGTTATTATTATTATTATTATTATTAGTAGTAGTAGTAGTAGTAGTAGTAGTAGTAGTAGTAGTAGTAGTAGTATTACCTCCGCCAACGAAGTTGGAAGGAGCTTATTTTTTACCTCTTGTTTATGTGGATGTTTGTGAACAGCTTCCCGGCCACAATTTTAATCGTAGAGTAATGAAACTTGCTGGGATTAAATGTTATTTAAAAGCTAGAAATGATTAAGGTTTGAAAGTTCACGGTCAAGCAAAATGTCCAAGTCACGTAATCAGTCACTAGTTTGGATATCGTTGTCATAGAGACTTCATTCAAACTTGATTCATATTTGAATGTATAAAAATCCACGCCAATATATACATGTTAAGGTCAAAGGTCAAGGTCAGTGTTGATCAAAAGGTCGAGAAATAAGCTACCGCGGTGAAGGTCTATGCTCTACTCGGTGCTCCTGTAGCTATTTTAGTGTTTATGATCAACATCTTAACCTAAGTTAGGGGTCATCTTGGTTATATTAATACGTGAAATTTATATATATATATATATATATATATATATATATATATATATATATACATACATACATACATGCATATATATATATATATATATATATATATATATATATATATATTTATACATATATACATATTTATATTTATATATATATATACCCAATCCAGCAGACCTTAGGGCAGGAAAGGAGGCGAGGTTACCTCGTAAGTCTCTGACGGTGCAGTTCTGGCAACTCACGAAGTTGTATTTTGGGAGAGAAAATTATTGTTTAAAAAAAAAAAAAAAGTTGGAAGGAAGGCGACAGACAGAAGACATAATACTCAAGAATTAGATTAATGTTCGCTCTTTTCTTTTATCCTTCCAAGTGGAACGTGGAGTTGCTCTTTTTCTCATTGGCCAGTCATCACATTTGGGATCCGTCGGCTTAAACGAATTCATTTGTAAATAAATGCATGCGTAGTGTTGTTTTTTTTGTTTATAGTTGTAGTCGCCAATTTTACCATCATGGAAGATATAAAATAAAAGAACTGCAAACATGAACGTGGGATCCTTTTGCCCCTTTGTCGTTGGCAACTGAAAAGAATAACAATGTAATATATTCACAATTTTACTGGGCCAAGCCAGGGTAGATGATGAGGTGGTGGTAGTTGTTGTGGGGGAAAAAAAATACCGAAACGTTAAAAATTGAAAGGATGCATACCACTGCAGAGATCTCATTGTGTACTCTTTAATTCTATATGTGGAGTTCATTTAGGTTGATCAGATTCTATTGTGTTCTTAATGACATTTGCAGTTCTGCTCGTTTTAGATCTGATATTGATTTCGATTACCTTTCATGTTTTCATGGGAATCTTTTATAATTGTTTTATTTTTATAATACTCTTTGGAATTTCAAATTTTGGTTGATTATTAAGGAAATAGTCAGCATTTGAATGGAAAAAAATGACATATTGAGAAAAAGCTTTTTTTGGTTTTTCAAAGAAATATTCATATATAATGGATTATATTGTCTATCTGAAGGATAAATTTTACAACTGTATTGTAATATGCGCCTAATAACCGTGTTGTTATTAACGCCGTCCAAAAGTTGGGAGGAGGTTATGTTTTCCCCCTGTTCGTCGGTTTTCCGTTTGTATGTGTATTTGTGAAACACTTCCTGGCCACAATTTTACTCCTAGAGTAGGGAAACTTTCAGGGATTAACTGTTATGTTAAGACGCGAAAGTGAATCAATATTTGAAAGTCCAAGGTGAAAGGTCAAGGTCGAAAAAAAGGTCAAGGTCGAAAAAAAGGTCAAGGTCGAAAAAAAGGTCAAGAAATAAGTTTCCGTGGCGGAGGTCTCACTCTGTGAGTGCTTTTGTTGTTTAGAAATGTAAAAATCCGATTTTTACTAGAAACGTCAAATAGAAAATAAAAGTGTGACTTCCTTCCAGGAAAAAAAAGTTTTCTCAAGGGAAGTTTCATTGCACAAGGGACTCGTCTGCAAATCAACAGTATGCTGAGCTTTGTGAACAACTTTTTTTTTTTTTCTTAAAGGGGAATTAGGAAAACCGATCATATATAACTAAATCGTTTGAAATAAGGAAATAATTATGCTGTATTAAAAAAACAAAAAAGTATACTGAGCTTTGTGAACAACTTTTTTTTTTTTCTTAAAGTGGAATTAACAAATCCCATCACTTATAAGCAGTCTTTTTGAAACATGGAAATAATTATATTGTTTTTCAAAAAAAGAAAAAGAAAAAGGGAAAGTACGTCTGATAGCCAGCTGATTATTATTTTATTTTTTCTTATTCAAATCTGTCTCGATATTTAGATAGGCTTTTCAATGAGAGTTATAGTTTATGTGTAGACATTTTTTTTTTTTATGAAGAATTTCAGTACATGACAATCTTTATTTTTTGCCAAAAAAAAACCCGAATCTTTATTTCGAAATACTTTGAGAGACGTTGTTGATTTTATTGATGTAACTGTTGAAAGTTGTTTCATTTTCGGTCACGAGGAAGGATTTAGATGTTTTAACAATCAGCTGACGATGCATATTTTTAAATATATTCTTTTTGATTTGACGTTTATCTTAATTATAAAATTAGCAAAATCAAATATCTTGTAAATACGGCATCGATGATACTAGCTTGACCTTGGGCAGAGAAATAGTCTATGACCCTGAATATATATATATATATATATTATTATATATATAATAATAACAGTAAAAAATATGCAAATTTTTAAATAGGTTTCATAATTTAGAATTTTAGATTATTCAATTCTAATATTACTTCAGACATTTAGCTTAGAAAAAGAGAGTTGATCAGTTCCACTGGTCTCCACAATCACCAAGATTCAGATTCGGGAATTTCTTACTTCTCTGTGTTCCCTGAATCATTCAATCAGGTATGTTAGGAAGTTCCTAGTCATCAGTTACCATGAGTGTTAAAGAAACATATGGTTATTAATGTATTGGCAGACAAGAGATTAGCTTGTCTATTCTTTTGGTCCTAGTTTCCCTATAAATAAATAAACAACAGATAGATATATAAATATATAGGTAGATGGAGAAGATAGATAGATAGATAGCTTAACAGATATTGTTTAAGAAGTATGTTTATCATTGTATGTTTATTGAAGGATGGGTTCTGTGGGGCGCTTTACTCAATGTTTTTCTATCTTGTCTACTTGAAGTTGACTTGAATTTTGGTCTGATGTGAGTATTGATCTATAGGTTTTTCTAGTAGATGCTTGAAGTGGTAAATTTAGTCTTGTGTTTAATTAATCTTTTAAAGTATTGGAATTTTCCACCACTACTACTACTACTACTACTACTACTACTAATATTAGTGTTACTACACTATTACTATTACAATTACTACTACTACTACTACAACTACCACCACTACCGTTACTACTACTACTACTACTACTACTACTACTACTACTACTTCTATTACTATTACTATTACTACTACTACTACTACTGTAATCTCATTTGTAAAGATAATAGTAACTGTTTATATCCCCTATTTATGCCTGTATGGTAGAATTATGGAAATACCTTTGGTCGTGTATATTTAACAAAATTATGAAAATACCTTTGGGTGGATTGAAATAAGATTTTGTGAGAAATGTTGATGGACCAAAGTTTAATCTTTTGAATCTTGAGTGTTGATTCCTTTCCATTTCTCTATGAAGAGATTTTTTATTTATCTTATAATTTGAGCTCTTACTTACTGACTAAAAGTAACTAAACTAACATCTCCATCGCCGTGCGTCCCTACTCCGCTACACCAAATTTTTTCCAGCCAAGCCTACCTTTTAATATTTTAGTAGCAAAGGTAATGTATGGCCATATATTATTATCTGTATGAAATTTACATGAATCGCTTTCAGTACAACGAAAAACCGACCATCGTCGCCCCCTGAGCTAACAGCAGAAAGGCGAGGAGGTAAAACGTATACCTTGCATAGCTAATAGCCGGTCCTTGTGCTAGGTCACATCCTGTTTGGAGACCGACTAATTCTTTCTGATGTGTTTTCAATGATGACCTCTGGGGGGGGGGGGGAAGAGAGGAAGAAGAAAAAAAAAAAAAAAAAAACTGAAAAGTGGCGTTAAGAGTCCGTAGATTAATTCCGGAGCGGCCTCTCCCCGAAACTCATATTTTGCGATACGGATCCGAAACTTTCTGAATAAAGAATGATGTTGCCAAGGACGGGGCATTTTTAGAATAGCACACTGCCACAGATACAGGATATGCGTTGTAGCGGTTTTGACAGGTGGGTTGATGGGTCTGCTTGTTTGTCTGTGTTTGTTAGCTTTCTTTGCTTGGGTCTGCTTGCTTGCATGTGTCTCGACCCACTTTTCAGTTTTTGTTTTTTTTCTTTTTATTCATAGTTGCTGTTGTCATAGTGATCATTGTTTTATTAATCATTATATTACATGCATTGTTGGACTGACAAAATATTGGTTTAATTGGATAACGTTTCCTTGAATTTCATGTAATTTATGGAAGAACAAATCATTGCAAAATAACATTGAATTTATAAAGATTTTTTTTAATGTTCGTTTTATTCATAGAATTAAAGCTACACTTTGAAGGATTATACTAAGTACGTGAAATGTTCTCCGAGATGTGATTAAAATTTTAGGGAATCATTTTCAATAAGTTATTATTTAGAACTAGCTATGATGTCTTCGACTTGAAAAATACTCCAACAGTTATTGCTGAATGAATATATATATATATATATATATATATATATATATACATATATATATATATATATATATACTCATTTATATATATACACATATACACTACTTTATATATATATATATATATATATATATATATATATATATATATATATATATGTATATATATATATATATATATATATATATATATATATATATATATATGTATATACATGCATATATATGCATATATTTATTTATATATATATGCATATATCTATTTATATATATACATGCATATATATATACATGCATATATATATGCATATATATATATATATATATATATATATATATATATATGTATATATCTATATATATATATATATATATATATATATATATATATATATATATGCATATAAAATCTCATAGATCGAGAGAGACTTATGTCAGCTTTATGGCTTCATCGGTTTTGAGCGAAACTTTTTATATCTATTACCTGGCGAAGATCCGGGCGATATGTCGCCCTTTCAGTGGAACTTTACTTCGATGATTAGAAGATATGCTAATAAATCATTGCTGCTGGTTTCAGGAAAGTCTTCTTTAGCTGGAGTGTCTTTTGTATCTAATATTTCAAATTTCTCATTAGGTCTTATTAAGTTCCATATCTCACATCAAGGTGAAAGGTCTTATCGTCTAAGGTATACCATTTAAGAATATTATTATTATTATTATTATTATTATTATTTTAATTACCATTATTATTATTACTAGCTAAGCTATAACTGGAATGGGAAAAGCAGGATCTTATAAGCCCAAGGGTTCCAACAAGGAATAATAGTCCTCTGAGGAATGGAAATAAGGAAATAAATGAAATATATGAGATGTATTGAATAATTAAAATAAAATATTTAAAGAACAGTAACAACATTAAAACAGTGCTTTCATATATAAACTATAGAAATAGACATCTGTCAGCCGGTTCAATATGAAAAAATTTTCAGCAAGTTTGAATTTTTGTAGTATATCATTAAAGTAGTATCTTATGTTATTTAAATAATTTCATACAGAAGTCTTACCCAAATAAATAAAAATATATCTTGAAAAATATGAAATAGACAAAAAAAAAAAATAGAGATAAGTTTTGTCATTATTTGTATGACCAAAACAAAGTGACTGGATATTCATCAACTAAAATAGAACCTATAGTCAATTTTTTTTAGTGAGGCAGATTTGCACCGGCTCACAGGGGTTTCCTTTTAACTTGGAAAAGTTTCCTGCTCGTTGATTAGTTAGAGAAGATAATTCTAACTAATCAGATAGCCGGAAACTTTTACGAGCTAAAAGGGCATCCCTGCGAGTCGGTGCAAATCTGCCTCACTAAAAAAAAATTGACTAGATATTATTTAAGTACTAAATAATGTTTCTAAGAACATTTGTAACTTGAAGGGAATGTTTTGATTTTGTATCTAGAATAAATTATTATTGTTTATTGGCGAGTTTAAGTAAACAAATTATTTCAAAAGTCAGCTTGAATAAAATTTTTTTACTAGATTTATTATAAACTGGAATTATAATAACTATGATACTCGGTACCTGAAATCCATAATCTATTAAATTTGATATAATTCATTTTCAAGTTTTTCCTTTTGCTCAATTTTTTTCCAAATATACCTAATCACAGAAGCTATTTTCAAGTTTTTCTTTTTGTTAAATTTTATTTTTTCCAAAATATATTCTATCATATAAGTTATTTTTAAGTTTTTAATTATTATTATTTTTTTTTCAAATATACCCCATCATATAAGTTATTTTCAAGTTTTTCCTTTTTGTTATTTTTTTTTTTTCAAATACACCCTGTTATATAAATATTTTCAAGTTTTTTTTCTTTTGCTCAATTTTGTTTTTCAAATATACCTAGTCATAGACGTTATTTTCACGTTTTTTCTTTTGTTCAATTTTATTTCTTCCGAATTATATCTCATCATATAAGTTGTTTTCAAGTTTTTGCTTTTCCTTATTTTTTTATCCAAATATACCCTAGTAGTATATAAGTTGTTTTTTTAGTTTTTCCATTTGCTCATTATTTTCCAAATATACCCATTCATAGATGTTATTTTTAAGTTTATCCTTTTGGTAATTTTTTGTTTTCCAGATATATCCTATCATTTTCATTATTTTCTCTCTCTCTCTCTCTCTCTCTCTCTCTCTCTCTCTCTCTCTCTCTCTCTCTCTCTCTCTCTCTCTCTCTCTCTCTCTCATATAAGTTGTTCGTTTTGCTAATTTTTTCCAAATATATCCAATCATATAAATAGTTTTTAAGTTTTCCCATTTCATTATATTTTTTTTTCTAATAATATACCCTATCATGTAAATTATATTCTCAGATTCCCGAGAACATATCAATGTTTATGTAATTATTTCCATACTCGTACACTGTTTTTCCCATTGCTAAAATCTTGCGATGATTTCATTTGTAATAATAAGATAATTTCAATTGAATTTTCTGTTCTCATATCTTAAGGTTTTGCCTTGTCAAAATTCTTGCAATGTTTCTAAAAGCTCCTTCTATTTCCTTCTATGTGTGGACAGTACTTTTCACATAGATATATCCCATACTTAAAACATATATTTATTATATCGTAGATCTTTATATATATATATATATATATATATATATATATATATATATATATATGCATGTATGTGTATATATTTATATATATATATATATGCATGTATGTGTATATATTTATATATATATGTATGTATATATATATATATATATATAATATGTATATATATGTATGTATGTATATGTATATGTATGTATGTATGTATGTATGTATATTTATGTATGTATGTATATATATGTATGTATATATATATATATATATATATATATATATATATATGTATGTATGTGTGTGTGTGTATGTATGTATGTATGTATATATATGTATATCTATGTATACATATATTATATATACATATGTATGCATATGTATATGTATGTATATATACTGTGAGTATATATGTATATGTATATATAAATATATGTGTATATATACATGTATGTATGTGCACTATATATGTATATATGCACTATATATATATATATATATATATATATATATATATATATATATATATATATATATATATATATATATATTGTAGAGTAATTTTTAAATCCACACAACACTGTATACGATCATTTAAAAAATCATTTAGAAACTACGTATTGTCATTTTAAAAGACGTGAAAATAATTTCAAATTCTTATTAGTTATTTATAACTATTCCATTGCCGTTTACAATCCTTCCAGTTTTAAAACATCATTTTCACAACTTTCAAAACATCCACATAGTCATTTTCAAATTTCCATATAATTGTCATTTTCTGACAAATTTGCACCACATTTTCTGAGGATATTCTGACCATTGAAAGATAATTGTATCTACCTCATTGCTCTGTATCTTAATAGAGCATCTGGTCGCACCTTTCCTCCTCTTGATCTTCCAGGAAAGTGTCACTGATATTATCCTTTCCAGACCTTGTTGGAGAGACCCCTCTATACAGTAATAAACTTCTGCAAGCTTAATACACTCTATGGGGGAGGGAACACGCACACACACACAGACATATTATGGTTATCCTCTCTCTCTCTCTCTCTCTCTCTCTCTCTCTCTCTCTCTCTCTCTCTCTCTCTCACTCGTGTATCATTCTCGCCGTTGCTTGCGTATATTTGTTTCGATGTTGTTTTGTGTCTCTCCCCACCCTTCTATTCCTTTCACATCCACATTCTCTTCTTTCATTCTCCGGTTACTTTGCTCCCCCCTAGTCTCTCTCTCTCTCTCTCTCTCTCTCTCTCTCTCTCTCTCTCTCTCTCTCTCTCTCTCTCTCTTTCTCTCCTTTTTGTGAAGCTGATATTTTTTTCCCTTTTAGTTAATGTTGGTTAATATAGTTTTTTTTAGCATTTTTTAAATTCTGTCTTCAAAATCATTCTCCCGTATTTATAGATTTGCGTCATAGAAATTTCTAGGCCTTACCTCTGGTGGCTTTAATTAACCTGTACTTTGGACGTCAGAAGAGATGCATAATAAGTTAAGTAACTCATAGATATACTTGGTAATATAGAAACTGCTCCATTGAGCACATTAGGTTAGATTTTATCAGATATGAAATAATATTTCTGTTAGATTGGTTAGAATAGAATACAATATATTAATGTTAAGTGAACATATGTGCGTGTATGTGATATATATATATATGTGTGTGTGTGTGTATGTATATATATATATATATATATATATATATATACATACACGCATATATATATATACATATATATATATGTATATGTATATATATAATGTGTGTATATATATGTGTGCTTGTACGTATACAGTATGTGTGTATTTGTAATTGATTTTAGAACAATTGAAATTTGTCAATATACTCCCACTAGTAGTAAAGGTTGTCTTTGCGCTATTTGGAACATTATTCTTATTAATAGGAAGTACTTACCATTGAGGAATAAATGCAGCTGCACAGTGAATGATATTAAACATATATCTTGTAATGAAAACCTATTTGATAGATATATTTATTGAAGTTTTTAATAAACGGTGATAATGGTTTCTGAGATGTAGATTTATTTTACTTACTGTAATATATAAAGTGTTTATTAGAACGTTTTTTGATGTAAAGAATTGTATTTAAGTTACGTAAGTTATTGTAACTTTTGTCTGGGTTCAATGTAGAAGATGCTAAAGAATGTTTATTTCCAGCTTTCCATTGGCTACCTGGATTACATTTACCTTTTCACCATCCAGCGTTCCAGAGTTGTCCAACTACTCTAACAGTACCTTGATCTAATTAACTCCTCTAAGATTAGACCTTGACATTATGATTACTGAGTTACTGGGTAGATTATTATTTTCGTCATTCGTATGCGGCCTTTTATTAGATATGAATATGGAGGGTGAATGACGGATTAATAAACGTAAAATACAGGTAATTAAGGCGCTGATATTATGACATTGGTAGTAATAATTAAGATAGTAATGCAATGATTGCGTTGATATTACAATAGATTTTATGAGATTTATAAGATCTTAGCATGCAATTTTTGTTACGAAGATAAATTTTAAAGTAAGGTATGAATTTTGTTGAATATTAACTTATTCTAATGAGCTCCAATAGGGAAAAATAGCCCAGTGGGGAAAGGAAATAAATAAACTATATA
Organism: Palaemon carinicauda; assembly: GCF_036898095.1. NCBI lineage: Eukaryota > Metazoa > Arthropoda > Malacostraca > Decapoda > Palaemonidae > Palaemon > Palaemon carinicauda. The sequence continues at coordinate 125,761,380 of NC_090733.1, read as the reverse complement.
AGAAGTAATGAAGCAGCACATTGAGAGATTCTGGTTTCGCTTTCAAATCTTTATTCCCGAAAACTAAGATGATACAGAAAAGTAGAAAAATTTTGTTTTAGAATAATTGATGCTATAAATGCTTTAGTATTTAATTGAAATTTTCTTGAAGAACGAGTGTGCCGTAAGAGCATATATATATATATATATATATATACATATATATACAGTATATATATATATATACAGTATATATATATATATATATATATATATATATATATATATATATGTGTGTATATATATATATATATATATATACATATATATATATATATATATATATATATATACATATATATATATATATATATATATATATATATATATATATATATATATATACATACATACATATTCAGGGTACAGTAAATATATCATCATCATCATCTCCTACACCTATTGACGCAAAGGGCCTCACATTGTATATATATATATATATATATATATATATATATATATATATATATATATAAAGTATATATATATATATACATATATATATATATATATATATATATATATATATATATATATTTGAACCGTAATCATTTGAGCACAACAGAGGGTAGAGTTATTTTTCTGATTGATTCAAATGTTCAAATGTAATTACGCTGACCGTCAAAGAATGTTAAATACTTAATCCCACATAAACGGAGCGGAAGGTATTTTTTCCCGAATGTCTAATTATTCTAGATCGGTTGTTAATACATCAATATTTATTACAATCACGATAATCTGCCCTCGTTGTTTCTTTTGTATTTTGCGGAGGAAAACATTTCGAAAACGCATGATCGAATAATCGAAATTTTTCATATGATAGTGATCAAAATTTAGAAGCTACAATTCTGGCACTATTATTATTGTTGTTGTTATTATTATTAATATTATTATAAATATTGTTGTTATTATTTTTTATTATTATTATTGTTGTTATTATTTATTACAGTACTATTATTATTATTATTATTATTATTATTATTATTATTATTATTATTATTATTATTATTATTATTATCATTGATTTCATAGCTATTATATTTTTCTATTTTATTATTTTTATTATTGTTATTATTTTTTCATTATTGCTGATATGTTTAATTGTGTTTTTTATTTACCAAATCCTTAAATTGTTTATAATTTATAGTAGTACTGACAGTAATTGATATTGTTATACCATTTAGTATTATTATTAATATTTAACTGATTAAAAATTTTACTTTTCCTGTCTGGCTATTCTATAACATTTTACGAGGTGCATTAAAATTCTCAATGTTATTTTTCAATTATTAGAGCTATTAATGAATTTGTTTTTGTAATAACACTATCATCATCTCTGTTATTATTGTCTGTGGCAATTTCATGTAGAAGGCATGACTGTTAATTCTAATAGCCAGGCCTTCTCCATCATGAGGCTCAATACTACACAGTATTTTAGAAGCTTTATTCCAGCTTTGACCAAGTTATGGAATGATCTTCCTAATCGGCTAGTTGAATCAGTAGAACTTCAAAAGTTCAAAATTGCAACAGATAATTTTATGTTGAACAATCTGACATAAGTTTCTTTTTATAGTTTATATATGAAATATATATTTCATGTTGGTACTGTTATTAAACAATTTTGTTTTAATAGTTTATTACTTCTCATTACTTCTTCACTAGGCTATTTTTCCTTGTTGGAGAATCTGCTTTTCCAACTATGATTGTAGCTTAGCTAGTAGTAATAGTAATAATAATAAAAATAATAATAATAGTAATAATAATACAGTTTTATTAATGACTTTGTGGTTTTCCCCCTGATTCCCTTGATATATATTTGTTATTGAATTGATTAACATATTTGTAGACAGAACTGTCAGGCTTAGTGAAACTCTATTATATCTCCCGTTGGTTTACACAAATCTCCATCATCCTCACCTGTCATCACTTTAGTATTATTGTCTCCCGGTGAGGGGTCGACTATCTCTTTGTAAGTGTTCTGTACAAGATGTTCATCCCTAAATCATCAATTATGATATGAGTTTTCCATAGAGTATCGAGATTTTTTTTTTCTTTTTATTATTATTATTAAAGGAAACTTTTAAAATATTAAACCTTTTTAAGCGTTACAGCATTTCCATGATTATAGATGTTGTTTCAGACAAGCAGTCACTCTGACTGAATCTGTAATTTTTTCCCCGTCTGATTCCAAGCTTTGGGAATTTGTACCTGCTTCCGTTTTCGTTTACTTACATATTTTCAGCCTCTGACGTTTCTTTTAGGCCTGAGATAGGTTAAGGATATCAAGCTTTCTCACCCATCAGTATTGTTATAAACGTTTTCAATATCTGTGTCGATTTCCTTGTAAAACTTGGGTTTCTTAAGGATGTTTTCCCACGGATTTCGAGGAGTGAAGTATTTATTGTGGTATTTGAAAAACGCATAAGGATATTCATCATATCTAATCACACACCTCTCTTGTATTCAGTGGATGGCTCTGGTATTTGCTTCTTGTAGATCTACATCAGAAAATGCAGGTCCCAGTGGGCATAAACAGAGGATGCAGTCCATGGTCTGGGGCGATTCACCACAGGGGCAATCAGCATTGGTGACATATCCCCACTTCTAAAGGCTATCTCCTGTTTCTCCGAGTAGGATCTTGCTCTTGTTTAAGGTGGTCCACTCCTTTCTGTTAAGGGGTGTTCCACAAGGTGGGTGTTCGCTAGGGTCAGGTAGTACTTCGTTGGTTGAATTACAGTCACTCTCCCTCAATTTCATTAATCTGTAGGCAGCATGGTTTTGATGTTTAGGATCCTACACTCATACATAAGGATATTAAAATCCTTTTAATGTAGAAAGGATATGTTTTGCTTGATTTCTAAATCTAGTAAATTCATAACTTCTGGAGAAAAGATATCTTTTACGTTTCATTCACAGAGAAAAGATATCTTTTACGTTTCGTTCATAGAGAAAAGATATCTTTTACGTTTCATTCATAGAGAAAAGATGTCTTTTACGTTTCATTCATAGAGAATAGATATCTTTTACGTTTCATTCATAGAGAAAAGATATCTTTTACGTTTCTAAGGAGCTTTAGATTATTTAGACTTTCCGATATAAAAAGGACATACCTCCTTTATTTAAAAAAGAAACAACTTGCAATATTTAAAAGAAAGCTATGGAACTATAGTCAATTCTTTTTAGTGAGGCAGATTTGCACCGACTCGCAGGGGTGCCCTTTTAGCTCGGGAAAGTTTCCTGATCGCTGATTGGTTGGACAAGATAATGCTAACCAATCAGAGAACAGGAAACTTTTCCGAGCTAAAAGAACACCGCTGCAAGTCAGTGCAAATGCGCCTCTTTATAAAAAATTGAGTATAGGTAATAGAGGATTTCCAAATTGTCCCATTGTCTAAAGTCTTTTGAATCATAATATTAACTGTAGGTGGAAAATCCACGTAGCTTACATTCAAAGAATTAAAGCAATGAAGACAATAAAGTTAGACTTTACTCATTAATAGTTGGTGTGGTGAAGTGTTATACGTTTTTGTCCAAAATAGAACGCAAATGGGGTGTTGTCTTATTATTGTCATTTGTGAAGTCAGAAATGTCTATAATTAATTTTATGAATAGTCAAACAATTTTTGTAAATGAAATTGTTTTGTGTAGAGTTATAGCTTCTACAAAATCGAGAATTTGTTTTATGGCATGATTTTTCTAAGTAATTTATAAACTGAATGCAAGTGAATAATATACAGTAAAGTCGTTCCTTCCTGAAAAAATAGGTAAGTAAAACTATACAACAGACTTGAGCCAAAAAAAAGTACTGAATACCTGTACTTGTTAGTAAAAACAATCTCATTAACTTGTCTCTCTTGATAGTTTATAAATGAAAGTTTTGTTTTAATGTTTGGTACTTTTCCTTAAATATTTTATTATAATAGTTCATTCTTCTCAGATAGTTATTTCCTTGTTTCATTTCCTCACTGGGCTATTTTTCCCGTTGGAGCCCATGGGCTTATGGCATCCTGCTTTTCCAACTAGGGTTGTAGCTTAGCTACACTGTTAAAAAACGGTAAATTTATGGCAACATTTAATCCAGGATTTTTACAGTTTTAAAAACGGATATATTGACGTAAAGGAGGGATGTTACGGTCACAAACCCGAAAAATATAACAACAAAGTAAGATAAAATTACGGTCGCCTGTATTTTACTGAAATGCGGCTAAGAACATTGTTTTTTTACGGTGAATTTCCGATCAAAATTATGGTGTTTTTTTAACAGTGTAGTAGAAATAATAATAATGACAACAACAACAACAACAACAACAACAACAACAACAACAACAGTAGTTTTATTGATCTGGAATGGGATTTTTTTTTTCGTATTCCTTTCCATCCCGGTTTGGTCATGGGGAAGGACCAACGTAAAATTTCCGTGTCGGTCGGTGTGAGAAACATTCGCCGCTTTTATTACGAAAATCGTTTTATCGATTTGTATCCACAAGAAATGTGGGGCAAGTTTTCGCCTTCTCTGCATTATTGCTTTTTGCTGATGTATTACAAAGAGATGTCCTTGAGTTAACAATCCTGCAGCTGGAAAAAAATCCCGCGTGGAATGTCTACATTCCAGTCTCTTGGTGAGGAGCAAACTCTGGAAAGCTTCCAGCTGTAAAGTTAATGTATCAAGACATTTATGTCACGTTACTTCCATTTAGTTGTGATTAAAAAAAAAAAAAAATTATTGGCATTATTTGGAAGAAATAAAATCTATTAACATTTTGCTATTTTTTATGGTACTTTTTGGTGTGTCAGATTATTTGTAATTTTTATTCACGTTATTTACAGGAACTAAAATCTATCAAAATTTAATTTTTTGCTGTAGTAATTTTTTTGGGTGTCATACTTCATTTTTGTAGGACCGTCACATGTTAGGATTGCTAAGAATATTATTATTACTGCACTATACATTAAGACATTTTTATCACACTACTTACATTTAGTTTTTATTTAAAAAAAGAAAAAGGATATTCACATTTGAAAGAGCTAAAAACCATTAACATTTTGCCATTTTTGGTGGTACATTTTTTGGGTGTCTGTATTAAGACATTTATATCACATTACTTATATTTATTTGTGATGTTTTGAAAATAATTATTCACATTGTTTCGAACAGCTAAATCTATTAACATTTTCCATTTTTTGTGGTATTTATTTGGGTCTCCGACTTCATTCTTGTAAGGCCCTCACATGTTTTTTACAATTTTTACTCCTATTATTATTACTACTGTATTAAGACATTTATATCACATTACGCACATTTAAAAGTAAATTTAAGAAAAAAATATTTATTTTATTTGGGAGAACTAAATTCTATTGACATTTTTCTATATCGGGTGTCTTTTTTTTTTTTTTTGATTGTCAGACTTCATTCTTGTAGGCCCGTCACATGTTTTTACAATTACCACGATTATTACTATCATTACTACTATTACTACTATTTCATGCTACAGGTCTGATTGGAAAAGCTGAATATTACAAGCCCATGGACTCCAGTAAGAAAAACAGCCTGGTACGGAAATATATTGCAGAGTAAAGATTAAAGAGAAAAATAAATAAGATAAACAAAGTTAGATGGGATAGATAGCGAACAAACTGTCAAATGGCACTGTTAGCGAAAGTTTTTTTTATTTAAAAAACACTAAAAAAAGTTACAGAATTAGGAAATAATTTACCTTTATTGAAACTGTTACCCATATTGATAACAGTATCTTCCACACATAGAAATATAAATTCAAATCAAATACAATGTTGATAGATATCCTTCTAGATTTATGGCTATTTGCAGGAAATTTTTTTATCACGTAACTTATTCTTTATAGGGCCAGTAGTAGTAGTAGTAGTAGTAGTAGTAGTAGTAGTAGTAGTAGTTTTGGAGAGAAGATTATGTTGTATGATTGGAATACCGACACCAATTTCTTCTTTGTTTGCCTTGTTTACTTGGAGTAGTTAATGCACTGATTGCCCGTTCTATCGGTCTCTACAGCCAAAAAAAAGCGATAGATAATTGAGCTAGTACCTGTTGAGTGACGTAAATTGCGTAGTTTAAGTACTAATACCATTGGTAGTAATTTCAGCAGTGCTGGGGTAATACTACTAGTTATATTGCTGCGTTAATGTCAACATTGTTTTTTTTTTCTTTTTTTTCCCCCAGAACTGTCATGCACAGATACGACCAATTTGCATTCATAACATCGATTCCCATTAGAAGTCGGTCATTAAACACATGTTATCCAATTATCATAGCCCTTATTACCTAGCCCCATTCACACCTGCTCTCCTTCGTTTTAAGTTCCAAATAATATTGTGTTGTTGGGGATTCTTTATGCACGCGTACGCATGTATGAACCGCCGTGGGTCCGTTAGATTTTCATGCAAATGTGTTTTTGCGAATGTGAGTGCAAAATATTTATTTCTTATCGTTTATGTGTGTGTGTGTATGTATATATATATATATATATATGTATATATATATATATATATATATATATATTTCAAATAACCCATATATATTATTACATTAAAGTCTGGATTCTCTTAACGACCTCGGGATATATATATATATATATATATATATGTTTGCATTATTTACACCTAAATGGAATTGTTATAAACGTACATACTGGATCCAGAATTCCAACTTTTACTATTTTTGAGTGGGAAATTAGATGACAGACTTTATGCACTCCCCCCCCCCTCTCTCTCTCTCTCTCTCTCTCTCTCTCTCTCTCTCACATGGGTTGAGTACATCGTTACTGTCATCCATGTTTCAACCGAAGAAAGTATAAGCTAAAACTTTGGTCTCGACAAGCACAGATACATATCATTCCTTTGCTCTAATGTTATGACCTCGTGTATATATATATATATATATATATATGTATGTATGTATATATCTATGTATATATATATATATATATCTATCTATCTATGTATGTATACATTACATACATACATATATATATATATATATATATATTTATATATGTATGCATGTGTTAGTGTGTGTGATAGCTACCTTTATTTAATACAACAAATTTCTATACTTATATATATATATATATATATATATGTATATATATACATACACGAGGTCATATATGTATGTGTGTACGACTAAGTGATCAAATCTCTGAAGATTCTGTTATACTTCATTCTCTTTAAAATATCAAGTAATCGTCGTAAACTAAAGATTTTACGGATCTCTAACTACATCAGAAACAAAACCAGCGAGATTAGGCCTCTCGAAGCGCAGAAGGAAATAGAGGCCCGGCGAAGTCCCCGCCGATCTCTCGGAGAAGGAGTTTTGAAGAAGTCCCTCCACGTTACGGATGCCAAATATAATTGTTATTTATTTATTTATTTATATATTTGAATGCGGGCCATAGAGGGTTACAGCCAACCACAATCTCATGGCCATCACCCCCCCCCCCCCCCTCTCTCTCTCTCTCTCTCTTTTTCCGTACCGTGTGCGTGTGTGGCCCGACCATGCTCCCGTGCCCAGTCTTCCTTCTCTCCCTCTCCCTTTCCCTCCCTCCCTCCCTCCCTCCCTCCCTCCCTCCCTCCCAAAGAGGCCGATATGAGACATAACGAGGACGAGTGTCATCGTGACAAAAATATTTTCCCTCGGAATACTCGCATGCAAACGCCGCCGGAGTCAAGTACTACAAAGAACGCGAATTGGGCGCTTTTGCTTGCTTGCTTGCTTGCTTTTGGGTTGCATGCATGCCGGTAGGCGCGGTCGTTTTGCGGAACGCCCTCTCTCTCTCTCTCTCTCTCTCTCTCTCTCTCTCTCGGCGCCACGGGGTCAAGCATTTTTCCTCGCTACAGAAATTGGGATACCGGGGCCCAATCGACCTGAACCCTAATTCTCCCCCCATCCCCCCCCCTACTCAACCCTAATTTCCCCCCCCCTCCCCCTACTCTCTTTTTCGCTCACTCTCGGTTCGCCGTACCTGATCCTACTACCGATTCGTAATGTTCGTCATTATTGTTATTTTGGTCATTATCGTTATGCCTGTTAATTTCGGTATTTTGAATGCAGCTATTCCATTGTCATTATTATTATTATTATTATTATTATTATTATTATTATTATTATTATAACTTCGAATGTTGCATTTGGTCGTTGGTATTTATCTTCACTGATATTTCTTTTATAATTGTGATTGACGATCTAGTCGCTATTGTTATGAATGTTTGTTAGTAAACTTTAAATTCTATTAGAACACCGCTACTTGTATATTTATATTCATAATTTCTATATGGGTGGCATTATGGATTAAGAAATCACATCTTTTTTTATTTCGTTTCGCTAATTTACACCACCTTTGCATTTCTTGCTTATTGAATGACGTGTTATCACCTGGTTTCCACTCGACGTCCGGTCATGAGCTTATACCCGAAAGGTATTCAACTTCGGAGCTCGTCTTCGGAGCTCGTCTTCGGAGCTCTTACCGGATTACCGATAGCCGGCCGGAGATAACCATGAAGTAGCTCGACCGTGCCATGGAGTAAGTACAAGAGCTTTCGCTTTCTTTCTCTCTCGCTTTCCATTCCTTTCGCCAGGTACCAGGGGCTTTTCTCACACTCTCACACACCCTCACACTCTCTCAAACCACTACTTTCAACCTACCGGCAATAACCAACTGTGTGTGAGAGTGTTTTTTAGGCCTCATGGCCTCTCTCTCTCTCTCTCTCTCTCTCTCTCTCTCTCTCTCTCTCTATGGTTGTGTGTGTATGTATGTATGTGTGCGAGTGTATATGCCATCATTGTCGGCCTCCGAAACTGCTGGTGTTTTTCCCCTATAGAGAGAGAGAGAGAGAAAGAGAACCAGCT
>NC_090733.1:125745571-125750571 GCF_036898095.1 Palaemon carinicauda | reverse complement strand
GCCAGGGCATCAGCCACCCGTTGAGATACTACCACTAGAGAGTTATGGCATCTTTTGACTGGCCAGACAGTACTACATTAGATCCTTCTCTCGGGTTACGGTTCATTTTCCCTTTGCTTACACATACACCGAATATTCTGGCCTATTCTTTACATATTCTCCTCTGTCCGCATACACCTGATAACACTGTGATTACCAAACAATTCTTCTTCACCCAAGGGGTTAACTGCTGCACTGTAATTGTTTAGTGGCCACTTTCCTCTTGCTAAGGGTTGAAGAGACTCTTTAGGTATGGTAAGCAGCTCTTCTAGGAGAAGGGCACTCCAAAATCAAACCATTGTTCTCTAGTCTTGGGTAGTGCCATACCTCTGTACCATGGTCTTCCACTGTCTTGGGTTAGAGTGCTCTTGCTTGAGGGTACACTTGGCCATACTATTCTATCTAATTTCTCTTCCTCTTGTTTTTGTTAAAATTTATATAGTTTATATAGGAGATATTTATTTTAATGATATTACTGTTCTTAAAATATTTTATTTTTCCCTTTTTCCTTCCTCACGGGGCTATTTTCCCTGTTGGAGCCCCTGGGCTTATAGCATCCTGCTTTCCCAACTAAAGTTGTTGCTTAGCAAGTAATAATGATAATAATTGTAGCTAAGTTCATCATAGGTAATCATAACTATACCTTAGAGTTATTTTAGACGTTCGCATAATTTTATAGACTGAGTGATTTCTATTTTGTTCAACTGCCATAAAACTCGATTCTTCAGAAGACGGGAAATGCATCGTCTTTTTATTTAGATTAGAATTTTATTTGTTTCAATTTTTTTTTCCTTGAAATGTGTTTTTTCTATCATCGCATATGCCTTACTCATATTGCTGTATATACAGCAATATGAGGATTTTTTTTTTTTCAATAAAATTTTCAACTTCGAATTTTCCTTTTCAGTTCTAAATGATAGTGTATATATGTTTATATTGCTTTGATAGCCTTCTAGTAAAATGATACGTTTAACTAGATACTGTAAAATTTTGTATTTTATTCTCATTGTAAAAGGGTCAGAAAGTAAAGAATGTTAATGATTTTTTTTTACCCTAGTTATTTTATATTCATTAAGAATCTCCAAAGGCTCGTCCATAACTCATATTTGTTGTCTCTCTGCATTTACATAGAACATTTATCTTATTTTTACTCATATTCATTTTCAGTCCCACATTTCTGATTTATATTAATATTTTTATTAAATTATTAGGATTTTTTTTATTATTTTTATTAAAATTTTTATGAAAATTATTACAATTATTATTGTTATAGTTCCTGCAATGCTTGTCTAAAGCATCAGATAAATGACACATTCAGTTAATGCTTTCAAAAGCAATCTGAATCATACAATTTGATAAATAACCATGTCGTTCTCGAGATCAATCATCTTTATTATGCCTATTACAACCAAGTATATTTCCTTTCCTCCCTGGGCTATTTTTCCTTGTTGGAGCCCTTGGGTTTATAGCATCTTGCTTTTCCAACTAGGCTTGTAGCTTAGTGAGTAATGATAATAATAATAATAATAATCTCTTCATTCTTGTAGTTCTTATAGTTTATTTATTTCCATATTTCCTTTCCTCACTGGGCTATTTTTCCTTGTTGGAGCCCTTTGGCTTATAGCATCTTGCTTTTCCAACTAGGATTGCTGTTTAGCTAGTAGTATTAATGATAAAAATAATCTCTTCATTCTTGTAGTTCTTGTAGTTTATTTATATCCATATTTCTTTTCTTCACTGGGCTATTTTCCTTGTTGGATGATTTGACCTTATAGCATCTTGCTTATCCAACTAGGGTTACTGTTTAGCTAATAATAATAATAATAATAATGATAATAATACCGAATCAGATTAATGCCACATCGCGGCGCCTGCGCTCAAGATCGCAGAAACCGGCGATCCGCCAGATCATATTGATATGGAAACGACGGCAATTGTGCTTTCGGCTCCCGGTTTTACTTGAATGCAATGCATGCTTGTGGGTTGGGGGGTTTTTGCCTGTGAGGGGGGTGTGTGTGTGAGGGAGGGGGGGGGGGGAGGGGAGAGTAAGAGGGGGTTGCTCAAGCGCATGGTATTAGCACAAAGTTGCACATCAACTAATTCGCGTTGCTTTTGCTGGGGCCGTGCGTGCATGCGTGCGTTTGTGCAGTATGGTCATTTTCTTTTTTTTTTCTCTCTCTCTTTCGGTAGCCATTAGTGCTTAATGAATATTATATATATGTATAAACGCAGGCAAGTTTTCACACGCATTTACGCAATTTTTTTGCGCAAACATACAAGCATATGAACATTGCATAAACACGCACATACACACACACAAACACACATACATATATATATATATATGTGTGTGTATATATATATATATATATATATATATATATATATATATATACTTATTAATATATTAAATATATATATGTGTGTGTATATATATATATATATATATATATATATATATATATATATATATATATATATATATACTTACTGTACATATGGATATATATAGATATATTTATTCAATTTTATATTTATGTAACTATTTATAAATAAATATACGATATATATATATATATATATATATATATATATATATATATATATATATATATATATATATATATATATATATATATATATATATATTATATATATATGCTGTATATAAATTAATAATCAATAATTCCTATTTTTCATGTGGCTGATGAAAAATTCAAAACGTTCCTATTTTGCCCGTGGAGTTGTAAGCAAACCCCTCTGAATTTCAGTCCAGTGGATGATATTTTTGGAATGATAAATAGCTGAATTATTATAAAGGCGTTATGTCATAAGAGCGGTTAAATATGAAAACTTTCATTGTTGACAAAATTCCTCACATTTGTGGACGTAACCTGAATTTTTGGTATCCATTTCATTTTTTTTTTGTTTCTTTTATTTTGGCCTTATGTATTCCGTTTTTACGTTTTTTGAGTTTATTTTTTTTCTATTTCTTTTATTTTGGCCTTATGTATTCCGTTTTTACGTTTTTTGAGTTTATTTTTTTTTATTTCTTTTATTTTGGCCTTATGTATTCCGTTTTTACGTTTTTTGAGTTTATTTTGTTTTATTTCTTTTATTTTGTCCTTATGTATTCCGTTTTTACGTTTTTTGAGTTTATTTTTTTATTTCTTTTATTTTGGCCTTATGTATTCCGTTTTTACGTTTTTTGAGTTAATTTTTTTTATTTCTTTTATTTGGGCCTTATGTATTCCGTTTTTACGCTTTTTGAGTTAATTTTTTTTAATTGTTATCTATTTTCTTTTATGTTTCTATCCGTTGTTTTTCTTTGATGATTATGCTAAGATTATCTTATTTGAATATCTTTTTTATTATATTGTATAGGTTTTCTTCCCACTTATCGTTTATCTATCTGTTAGCTTTTTCTAACTCATCTATTTTCATCTATATTTGTAACCGTTGTTTTTCATTAATGATTATGCTAATATTGTCTTAATTGAGTATTTTTTATTGTATTGTATAGGTTTTCTTTACACTTTTATTGTTTATCGATCCGTTGCATTTTTAAATAATGATAACTTTTGTGCGTAACCTGAATAATCTTCCTTTTCAAACGCCTTCCCTCTCGCCTTTACCGTCATCCGCTTTTATTATGTGCTCTGTTTGCTATAGATAATGATAACGTTTGCTATAGATAATGATAACGTTTACGATAGATAATAATAACGTTTGCCGTAGATAATGATAACGTTTGCTGTAGATAATAATAACGTTTACGATAGATAATGATAACGTTTGCGATAGATAATGATAACGTTTGCTATAGATAATGATAACGTTTACGATAGATAATGATAACGTTTGCCATAGATAATGATAACGTTTGCTATAGATAATAATAACGTTTGCCATAGATAATGATAACGTTTGCTATAGATAATGATAACGTTTGTACAAAGGAAGAAATCAAACAGTGTCCAGAATCGCTCACTATTTCGAATAATATCAATCATTTTCACCTATATCTCAGTTTTGCTATAATAAAGATGACATATCAAAAAGAATGATATTTTACCATAAATTCCGATAGTTTGTGGAAAAAATATAAAGCTTATATGATGGCAATATTCACCACATTTCCCCTGAAAATTAATCAGTCTTTCCATATCTATCATTTTCCATAATGCAAAAATGAATGCCAAAATGGATAGTATTTTTCCCATAAACATTAATACAATTAATTACTGGCCTTCCTTTCCTGAACAATCATTATCGCATATCATTACATAAAAAATAAATGGGGGGGGGAGGGTGGAGGGCCGCTGACATGAATTAATTAATGTACATATTTAGCTCCTAACTTCACGGGTTGTAGCGTGTGCGCTCTCTCTCTCTCTCTCTCTCTCTCTCTCTCTCTCTCTCTCTCTCTCTCTCTCTCTCTCTCTCTCTCTCTCTCTCTCTCTCATATATATATAACTTTACTCATATGAGGTAGCTGATGTCTAAGAAGACACAGTAACTTTTCTATTTTTCTAAAGCAATCTCATTATAGTAATCGCCGTTTTTGATTATATACTGTATATAGAAACATATATATATGTATATATATATATATATATATATATATATATATATGTGTATATATATATATAATATGTATATGTATATATGTATATATATGTGTGTGTATATGTATATATATATATATATATATATATATATATATATATGTATATATATGTGTGCGTGTGTGTGTATATATATATATATATATATATATATATATTATATATATATATATATATATATATATATATATATATATATATATTATATATATATATGTCTGTGTGTGTTTAAATAGTAAAGTCTCGTTCTCATTCATGATAATATCTAAGCTATTACATTAATGGCGATCACCAGTATAAAATATTTGCCAGCTTTCGTTATGTACAATAATT
>NC_090733.1:125735571-125738071 GCF_036898095.1 Palaemon carinicauda | reverse complement strand
TAATAGTTTATATATGACATGTCTGTTTTGACGTTGTTACTTATTTTAGAATGATTTATTGTTAATTTGTTCTCTTCATTTATTTATTTCCTTATTTCCTTTCCTCACTGGGCTATTTTTCCCTGTTGGAGCCCCTGGGCTTATAGCATCTTGCTTTTCCAACTAGGGTTGTAGCTTGGATAGTAATAATAATAATAATAATAATAATAATAATAGCTTGATCTTTCTTGTGTTTATTCACATGATCTCATTTTTTTATTTTATAGACGTCAGTGAATGATATGAAATGCATCTTTTAGCAACAAAGTTTTATACACGTTTTGTCTTAAAGAGTTGTTGCGTATTACACTCGGTAAATACCTAGTAAAGGCTCTCATTCTAAACTCTAAAGGCTATTTTGCATATAGGTTTGCGTAAGACTATGCAGCTTAGTTTTACTCTGCCTGCCCGTTTGCATATGTAAAGTTTTGTGGAAACACAACTCATACATGAATAATATATATATATATATATATATATATATATATATATATATATATATATATATATATATATATATATATGAATATATAATCAAGATTCTGTGAATATATATACAGTATATATACAGTACATATTATATATATTATATATATATTATATATATGTATTATATATATATATATATATATATCTATATCTATATATATATATATATATATATATATATATATATATATATATATATATATACACGATTGTACTAGTTTTAAATCAGAGGTCCAGCATTTGCCACAAGTAATATGTATAGCATGAAATTTTATATGATATTTCAGCTGAATAAAAGTTAACCATTACCTGGCTGTTCTCTTAAAAAAAGTGTATGTACAGTAGATATTTACTTCCTAACATCTTGGTTTTTGTCCATAAGATATTTGAAGTAAATTTAATGTAATTGTGTATATGGTGAAAGTCGTCTCAAGTTCGTTTCTTTTATATTTGATTATTTCTGTTTCGAACAAACTAGCCTCCTGGCTAGTACAGTGGTAACGCGTTCGCTTAGCATTTGCATGGCAGCGGATCGATCCCAGCCCTGGATCATGAGTTCGAGCTTTTTATTGGGGAGACCATGGCTGTGATTTGGCACCACAGGGGGGTGGGGGGGGGGGGGGGGCGCTTGCCTGGCTGACGTCCTGGTGAGCATCTACTCTGATGAAACTGGAACTTAAACCAGACACCTTTAACCTTTAATACTCCGTGGTATCTATATCGAAGTGCCCCAGTAGACTCGAAGTGTTTTGATTTTGAAGTTTTTATTAGTAAATACAATTTTCCCTAGATAACCTTAAAAAATTTTTGAAGTTTTTTTATTAGTAAATAGTTTTCAATAAATAACCTTCAAAACCAAATTATTTTAAAATTATTTTTTTATTAGTAAATACAGTTTTCAATAAATAACCTTCAAAACCAAATTATTTTAAAATTATTTTTTTATTAGTAAATACAGTTTTCAATAAATAACCTTAAAACCAAATTATTTTGAAGGTATTTTTTTATTAGTAAATACAGTTTTCCATAAATAACCTTCAAAACAAAATGCTTTTGAAGTTTTTTATTAGTAAGTACAGTTTTCCTTAGATAACCTTTAAAAACAAAAAGACAGCCTCCTGTAAGAGTAATATCTCTTTTGAAAAGAATCTAAGTAAAATTCATCTCTTGTAGAAATACAAGCTTACTATAGATCTGATTGCCTGTGCCTTGAAAAGACTTGGTAAATGTATGGCCTTCCAGTCGATTTGATGGTCTTTGCTTTGAGAAATAAAGTTAAGATTTATACAAACAGCAGACGACGCTCTCGGTGCTCACTCCCAAGAGTCGAGTGGCTTGTACGGACACGTATTGATTCGCGTCAAGTTTTATCAGTTGCTGGAACAACAATATCTGAAATTTTTTTTTTATACATATATAGCTTTTCTTATTTTGCAAAACTTGACAGGAAGTATAAACTGTATGTATGGAAGTAAGCTGTTGAAAATGCTTGTGTTGGTGGAAAATTATAGAAAGCATGTTTATTTTTGTATATAGCTTTCCTTATTTTGCAAAGCTTGATAAGAGGTATAAACTGTATATATGGAAGTTATTGTCGAAAATGCGTGTGTTGTTAATAACGCGTGTCCGAAGGAAGAAAATTTATATGAAATCGTCAGTATTTTGATCCAATTCATAAGCGTTGGAAATAACGTTTAGTAATATACTTAACATATTATTTATCTTTTTTTTTTTATTCCTTCGACATTTTTGTTTTGTATTGATTCAAAACAAGCATTGAAAATATCGTTTTTATGTATAACGTTTTCTTTATTGTATTTAGTTTATTATTCTGACAAATATCACAGTCTCTTTATAAGAACTTACGTCTTGAAAAGAGAGAATAGCTTAGTTGCGATATTTTAATTTCGGTCTTCATCTTTTCATCTTTTTCAATAGGTAAATTCTTACTTTTTCTGACACTAATCCCAGA
>NC_090733.1:125718071-125725571 GCF_036898095.1 Palaemon carinicauda | reverse complement strand
ATGATCATGTATAATTGACGTTTGTTACTTGTTTCCTTTTATTCTAAATGTTGTTTGGAAATGATCATGAAGGAAAAGCTAACCTTTTGTATTTTTAAACTTATAAAATCGTAGTTAAATGAACATGTAGATTGGGTGGAGAAAGCGGAGGTTGATTCCTTATTACAAGAGGATGATCATGTATAATTGACGTTTGTTTCTTGTTTCCTTTTCTTCTAAATGTTGTTTGGAAATGATCATGAAGGAAAAGCTAACCTTTTGTATTTTTAAACTTGTAAAATCGTAGTTAAATGAACGTGTAGATATGTTAGGGCGATAGGGAGATTTACTCTTTATTATAAGAGTATGATCACGTATACCTGACATTTGTTACTCGTTTCCTTTTTTGTCTGAATGTTGCTTGGAAATGATCATGAAGGAAAAGTTCACCTGTTTTTTTTTCTTTTATACTTTCAAAGTCGTACTTAAATAAACATGCAGATAAGTTATGGTAATTACTTGTGATTATCAGGTTATATTGTGTTGTAGGCATTATCATTATGAAATCGAATTTACTCTTAGGTTTTGTACGGAATATTACGTAGTTAGGAGGCTTAGTTATTTCTGTAATTGTTTGATTGCATTTACGTATATATATATTATATATATATATGTATATTTATATATATATATATATATATATATATATTATATATACATGCATATATATTTATATATATACATTATTTATATATACATTACTTATATATTTATATGTACATTATTTATATATTTATATGTACATTATATATTTATGTATATATATACATTAATGTGTATATATATTATATATATATATATATATATATATATATTAAACTTTTAAATTTTAATTATATGTGCGAAATCTAAATTATTTTGTTCTTAGAATCTTATATATTATAAAGATTTTTTTTCAATGGTATTTAGAACCTTTGTGCCTAGTGATAACTTGAACTAATGTATGAAGAGATATTTTAATCTGTGCATTACAGTTTAATCCCTTCATATCATCAAAACCTCTTGTTAGCGATTTAGATATACTCGGAAGATTTCAAACTTAACTTGTATGCTCTCACGGAGAATTCATATTCGCCATCACTATCTCTCACAAGTATGATATTTAAGTCTACGTGTTTGAACAATGGGAGAAATTTCGACAGTTGTAACAGTCTTATCTTTCTTAATGTTCTGGCTGGGAAGATTATTTGCGAACCGTTTATATTTAGGAAAAGATAGTTTTTTTTTTTTTTTTTTTTTTTTTTTTGCTGAGAATTTATGTGGTTAGAAGTCTAGATTTCACTGCTTGTAATTTATATTATTATTATTACTTGCTAAGCTACAACCCTTGTTGGATGCTATAAGCCCAAGGGCTCCAACAGCGAATATAACTTAGTGAGGAAAGAAAATAAGGAAATAAATAAACTACAAGAGAAGCAATCAACAATTAAATTTAACAGTAATAAAATAAATTCATATATAAACTATAAAAACTTAAAAAAACTAGGGGAAAAATAAGATAGAATACTGTGCTCTAGTATACCCTCAAACAGGAGAACACTTTAGCTGGTTCGCTTGTTTTTTTTTTTTTTTACATTAGCCTGCTTGGCAAATTCTAAATGATTTTGTCATCTACTTTAAAAGCGGAGTAGGATGGCGAAGGAAAAACAACACTTATGGGTCCATCTTGATGACCACCATCTTTATACTTAGCAATAGTTTTTAACGAAAGCCCGGCACCCTTGTTTTTCTACTTACTATTTCTCAGAATTAAAAGATAAATACAAAAGAAGATGCAATGGAAATTAAAATTGTATTTCTCGACGGTGTTATTTATGTGCAAACTTTTTGTTGTTGATAAGACGAAGACTTAAGTCCTGAGAATCGTATATTCCAATTTTGTCCGTTTTCTAGGCAGCTGAGGAAATGCTTAAATAAGGACAAAAAGTACTTTAAATGACGTTTCCTTGTTTTCACGGCTGTAAATGTTCAAGTATTTATTTATTTACGTAAGGGTATGGAGAAATATTAAACAAGAAAATACATTTTTCATATTTTTATTGTCATCATTAATATGTTAGGGAATAGGCATGTGGTATAAAAATTTCAGTATACTGATGTGAATTTAAAATCAGAATACTATAAACCTGTCTCTATTGAGTAGGTAAGTTATAGGAGGCAATGAAAGAGGAAGACAGAAGGAAATGGCAATGTCCAAACATTAGAAGGAAAAAGTTACTTGTTTTTAGAAATCATGGAAAAATGTAAGCTGGGGGAAGGGAGTGAGTTAAGCTAGAAAAAAATTAAAGTATGGATAAATTTTATTAGGAAAATAGCATCGGAAGCGCTTAAGGCTTAGAACAAATATACTAGGAAAAGTAGGACTTTGGGAAGAAGTTATGCTAAATTAAGCTATGTATAAATTATATCAAGAAATGATTGAGCTTGGGGAAAATATTTGTAAACACTCTTATATTAATAAAAGTATTTTATTACTAACCAAACGAACTTTTTCTCAAGAGGTATAGATTGATTGACCTATTTCATTATTCCAAACAAAAACATATATTCTCTTTATGGGTAAGAAATAAACTTCACTGCAAATAATTATGATTATTGCATAACATACATACGCTTTCAATACCCCAAAGACAG
This sequence comes from Palaemon carinicauda, assembly GCF_036898095.1. Taxonomy (NCBI): domain Eukaryota; kingdom Metazoa; phylum Arthropoda; class Malacostraca; order Decapoda; family Palaemonidae; genus Palaemon; species Palaemon carinicauda. Next base: position 125,722,898 of record NC_090733.1, on the reverse strand, counting down.
ATAAATGCTACAGATAGCGAAGCCTCGGTATATATTCACAGTTTTGTCTTCTAGAAGGAGGATTAAAATATTTCCAAATTCAATTCAAGATTAGCTCTTGGTTTTACCTTTCATTTTACCACCCGTTAAGATACCGCTGAAGAGTTATTTGGTCCTTTGACTGGCCAGATACATTGGATTCGTCTTTGGTCACGGGCCATTTTCTGTTGCATACACATACACCGAATAGTCTCCTCTATCCTCATATACCTGGCATCACTAAGACAACAGAAAAATTCTTCTTCACTCAAGGGATTAACTACTGCACTGTAATTGTTCAATTGCTACTTTCCACTTGGAAAAGGTTAAAGCGACTTTAGCCATGGTCAGCACCTCTTCTAGGATAAGAGCACTCCAAAATCAAGCCATTGTTCTCTAGTCTTGGGTAGTGCCATAGCCTCTGTATTATGGTCTTCCACTGTCTTGGATTAGAGTCTTCTTTCTTGCTGGGGTTTGCCTGTGTATGCGTTAGCGGATTTGTTTTGTAGTCACCACCAACATTCTTATTTTTACCTTTCCAATGAAGTTTGAATTTTTTTTTGCAAAGTATTGACAACATTGAAGTTATGTGCATACATCTAGATGGGTTTTATGAATATATGATGTAAGAATACTATTAAGATTTATCCCTTTTCTTTCGTCTTTTATATTCTTTATAGTAAGTAAAAAAGCAACATCTTTAATCGTATGCCGTATAATATAAAATGAATGATGGCAAATATCTTTTTCAATATGGCCCGGTATTGACGGTTCTAGAATCCCTTTAATTTTAGATTTTGGCTAAATAAGAAACATCTTGAAGCACTTTGGCTGTACTTAGTGCTTTCTTTAAGAACTTTCTATTAATTTTTCATAATTTTTGGCCTATTTTTTCGTTTGTTTTTTTTATTTTTCGTTTGTTTTTTGTTTTAATTTATGACAAGGGAAGGTAGATATTACTTTGAGACCACTTTGCCACTTGGATTTCTAGAGCAGAATTTCAAGTTGGCCTACTCACTACATATTAAGCTTTGCTCTTCTAAATTACTTCTGACAGATAATTAGCGGTGACATTTTCCGTGTTATTAATATTAATATTTATCATTAGTATTTCCTCCACCTGAGTAGTGGTATTCCTTTTTGCATTTTGTTTCAGGTTGACTATTTTCTTATAGGCACTAACCAGTTCGATTTATATTTCCTCTTTCGAATCAGTTTTATTATTTATCTATTTATTATTATTATTGTTATTATTATTATTATTATTATCATTATTATTATTTCAAGTAAGAAGACTCCTTTTTCTAATTTTGTTCTCAATAACATTATCTTTGAATGGACATTGTAACATTTATTAAGATATTTTATATTTATTTTTGTAAGTTAATTTTATTTGAATTTGATTTAGAGTATTTTGTAGACCTTATAATATTCTGTATATTCTATAAGTTTTTAATTTAATACTCTTTGTAATTGCCACTTATTATTATTATTAGTATTAGTATTATTATTATTATTATTATTATTATTATTATTATTATTATTTATATTAAATATAATTCATGTAGCAGTTGTTGTTGTTGCGAATTCTGCTTCTGGAAATTTGTGATTGTTTATTTAGATCTTTTAATTAAAAGACAAGGTTTTCTGTAAAAAAAAACCTAATATAGTTATATACAATTCTCTAGACTTGAATTTTGGGTTTCACTTTAACTGTAAAGTAATAGAAAAAAAAAAATTATGAACTTTGAAAAATCCAATATTATATACACTTCTGTAGACTATAATTTGGGTTTTACTTCAACTGTTAGGGTAATCAAAACAAATTTTTTGGAATTTTCATTTAACTCCAGTAAAACCTAAACTCAAAATCACCTTTTTTTTTATCTCAGGAACTTTTCTTTGTAACCTAAAAACCAAAACTAAGTGTTATCACTCATATAAGCTCTGGACAAAACCTATGATTAACGTAATCTCACAGGAAAAGTTCTAATGTTAACTCAAAATTACACAAATTACCTTTAGATTTTAATTTCACTTACACAAAATTTAGGATATTTGAATTGACGACGTAATAATAAAAAAATTGAACAATGTAAGTATTCCCATACAGTTCAAGCTATCAATACCAGTAATATAAGAGAGGGTAGTGACGCTACCGTCAGGAATTCCTTGCCAAATGCCAAATTACCTTTATCCTGTATAAAATATAAAATATATTATTATTATTATTATTATTATTATTATTATTATTATTATTATTATTATTATTACTTGCTAAGCTACAACCCTAGTTGGAAAAGCAGAATGCTATAAGCCCAGAGTCTCCAACAGGGAAAATAGCCCACTGAGGAAAGGAAACAAGGAAAACTAGAATATCTTAAGAAGAGTAACATGAAAATTAATATCTCCTATATAAACTATAAAAAACTTTAACAAAACAAAAGGAAGAGAAATAGGATAGAATATTGTGCCCGAGTGTACCCTCAAGCACGAGAACTCTAACCCAAGACAGTGGAAGACCATGGTACAGAGGATATAAAATATATAATGGTACGCACAAAGAGCTTTATTGTAGTTATAAAAGTTTGGGTTCTTACCTCAATGCTCTGTTAAATCGACATTTTCCCCATAATTGTGGTCAAAATTATTAATTTAATATTGCAAGAACTCGACAAAAACTGGCTGACGAATGAATTTCGGGATTAATCTGACGATTGTAGTTGAATAATCCTGTTATTTAATTTATGGCCATGTAGTTTATTTTCAATTGTACATGTTAATAATAATTATGATAATTGCATTTCAGTATGATGATAACAATAATAATTATAATTATTATTTTTTTTTATTAGGAAATATACATTTAGAATTTTTACAATTTATAATATATAGGCCTAAACATTATTATTATTATTATTATTATTATTATTATTATTATTATTATTATTATTATTATTATTGTTAATAACATCCTTTGTATTATACTGTGGTATAGTGCGAAATGTTTCTTTAACTAAAATTAAGGTATAATGCTTTAAGATAGGACATAAATTTCTGGAATTCATTACAATTGTTGTTGTTTTTTATTTACTGTTATGACGAATAGTAATGACGTCATCGAATCCCCAACGCAGAAGTACTTCCGCTGCTGATTGAGAATTCCTTCACGCGAATCTTGATGGATGTCATTATTCTTCTTTTAATCTGTCGTTCGGTTCGGCCTATTTGTTACGTATATTGTAATCGGTATATGTGAGGGGTGAGGAAATGGGGAAGGGGGGGGGGGGAGTTGTTAGGGGGAGTTGACAAAGCACCTACACATCACTCTTTCCATGTCGTTTACTTTTAGTCTTATCAATCCATCAGTCGGCATCAGTCTATTCGTCAATCTATCAGTCCATTGTATCTATCCTTCCATGATTTGCCCCCACTTGTTTTTCACTTTTCCCATTCCCCGTGCTTCTCTCTCTCTCTCTCTCTCTCTCTCTCTCTCTCTCTCTCCTCTCTTTTTTTCATTTTACCTTCCAGTCTCCTCTCCTGCTCTCAGCATACCCCTGCTCCGTTTTTCCAATGTTTCTATATATTTCTATAACTATACATGTATTTTCCTATTCATGGCGCTGGTAGTCACCCCTCCTCCTATTTCAGCGAATCAATCTACCTTTTATAACCCCCTTCAGTCTCCCTTCAGCCACCCTCGGGGCCCCCGAAGACCCCAACACCCCGGCGACCCCCGTGCTGGGGCCTCACCTCCAGTATAACCCAGCTCTTCGCTAGTGTATCAAAACCCCTCCCCCTCTTCTCTCTCTCTCTCTCTCTCTCTCTCTCTCTCTCTCTCTCTCTCTGTAACTTTTATATTTCTTAATTTACTGTCACCATTCGCGAGGATTTATGAATCCTTCTGATAAAAATGTATATTCTTTGGCGTTCTTGATTTAGCTATATGTGGATATAAAGGTTTTCAGTATTAATCATCTATATTATGCTGACATTCTCTCTCTCTCTCTCTCTCTCTCTCTCTCTCTCATCAACAACGTTGCATTTTTCTTATTTCTACCTCTTGCGTTTATAGGAAAATCTCTCTCTCTCTCTCTCTCTCTCTCTCTCTCTCATATCAACAACGTTGCATTTTTCTAATTTTTACCTCTTCTGCCTTTATAGGAAAATTCTCTCTCTCTCTCTCTCTCTCTCTCTCTCTCTCATACATCATCAACGTTGTATTTTTTTATTTCTTCCTCTTCTACCTTTATAGGAAAATCTCTCTCTCTCTCTCTCTCTCTCTCTCTCTCTCTCTCACACACACACACAACAACGTTCCATTTTTCTTATTTCGACCTCTTCTGCCTTTACAGGAAAATTCTCTCTCTCTCTCTCTCTCTCTCTCTCTCTCACTCTCTCTCTCTCTCTCTCTCTCTCTCTCTCATATATTATCAACGTTGCATTTTTCTTATTTCTTCCTCTTTTGCCTTTATAGGAAAATCTCTCTCTCTCTCTCTCTCTCTCTCTCTCTCTCTCTCACACACACACATCAACAACGTTGCATTTTTCTTATTTCTACCTCTTCTGCCTTTATAGGAAAATCTCTCTCTCTCTCTCTCTCTCTCTCTCTCTCATATCAACAACGTTGCATTTTTCTTATTTCTACCTCTTCTGCCTTTATAGGAAAATTCTCTCTCTCTCTCTCTCTCTCTCTCTCTCTCTCTCTCATACATCATCAACGTTGTATTTTCTTATTTCTTCCTCTTCTGCCTTTATAGGAAAATCTCTCACTCTCTCTCTCTCTCTCTCTCTCTCTCTCAACAACGT
>NC_090733.1:125708071-125713071 GCF_036898095.1 Palaemon carinicauda | reverse complement strand
CCCCAAACCCCCCAACCTTAGCTCACAAGGATGGTAAGGTTGCAGACACTGATGGCACTAACGAGTCTGAGCGGGACTCGAACCACCGACTGGCAAACACCAGGCAGAGACGTTACCAATCAGGCCACAGCAAACAAAGTAAGGTAAAATTACGGTCGCGAGTATTTTACTGAAATACGTTTGAGAACGGTATGTTTTTACGGAGAATTTCCGATTAGAATTAAGTTTTTTTTTTTAACAGTGTAAGCTTTTAATCGGCCCCAAAATGCACCCACTATTTAGCCTTTTATCTTTCGTCTTGCCATACAAATTTTAAAACTTTTTCTTACAGCGGCCGTTGTGTGTTTCATTGTAGACATAGTAAAGGTTCTACTTGGTGTTCATTTGGCCCCAAGGTGTAGTATCTCTCTCTCTCTCTCTCTCTCTCTCTCTCTCTCTCTCTCTCATTACGAAAGAGAAACTGAGAAAAACGAAAAATATAGATTTTACAAAACAATTTATCAATGCATCGGAGACGCCCGTGAGAGTGGCAGTTATTATCATTATTATGTATAGGTCCTTTTGCTATTTGTTCACTTAATTCTGCTCCTACTTAACTGTCCAACTTCTTTAACATTACCTTGTTTCAATATTCCCCTTTCGACTTAAAAAAAAATATCCCAGTATGATATGCTTGTCTATTTAAATGTTATCGTGGTAGGAAAGAATATCACTGGCCTCTAATGATAATCATAATCTCAAGGTGTGCAATGGTAAATGTTTGTTGGTCTTTTATACGTAAATGCAGGAAACGCAAATGTACCTCCAGTAACATAAGATTTAAAGGAACAATCTTTTACAAGTGACATAAGTCTTAAAGGAACAATATATTTGATTGAATCACTAAAGGTCAGGTGTACTTCTTAAATATGGCAGCTCTTGTGGTAAAAACTGACAGATCGAGAACACTACAGTGCTGTAAGAATTTATTCTTGATGTAATATTTCTCTCTCTCTCTCTCTCTCTCTCTCTCTCTCTCTCTCATCATCATCAAAGTCACGGATAATTACTGCGTTAGGATTGTTGCTGCTGAATATACGGATCATACCAACAGGCAAAAATAGCCCAGTGAGGAAAGGAAATAATTAAACGATATAAGAAGTAATGAAAAATTAAAAATGAAATATTTTAAAAAACATTAACAACATAATTCACATAAAGACTATTAAAGGACTTATGTCAGCCGGTTCAACATATAAACATTTGCTGCAAGTTTGAACTTAACTACCCAATTAGGAAGATCATTCCACAGCTGTCACAGCTGGAATAAAACTTAGAGAATACTGTGTAGTAATGAGCCTCATGATGGAGAAGGCATGACTATTAGAATTAACTGCATGCAATGGCAATTTATATAGAAGAATCTTACTCTAAAAGGGGAAATAATAAAAGATTCCCTAAGTTCATGTTATGTAATCTTTACAGGAAATTGAAAGTACACATGTAAGCCTACTGTATGTTTTATATATATATATATATATATATACATATCTATATATATATATATATATATGATATATATATATATTATATATATAGTATTTTTGTTTTAGATTGAGAGAAATTATATTAAGTACTGTTGCCATAACATGAATGAATATGTAATTCAGTAGCATGTGCAGTTTCTTTCCATAAATATTCAATTAGAATTTTTTATTATCAGTTCCTAAATTGTCTTTTGCGAGAGAGAAGATTATGAAATTATGGCATTGAAAATTTAGGAGTATATTTTATCAAAAAAAAAAAAAAATAAATCGTCATAAACGAGTTCAAAATCTTGCTGAAATATACCAGCAAGTGAGAAAAGTAAGTTAGACTTATTTCAAGGACAATTCTTATGTATACCAGTAAAAAAAAAATATGTCACATATTTTATGAATAATTTTTAAATATCAATTAATGACACCGAAATGAAATAAACAAATCAGATTCTGATCAAGAAAGAGACTTTGAAATCATCAAGGTATAGTTAATAGGAGAAAGGAATACAGTGTGTACACTCACTGTATTTGGTCGGAGATTTAAGGGGCACGGTGGGTGGAGGGGGTCCCTCAAACAAGGCTACGGTGAAATAATGTGGAATTCTGACTGCTGATGATTTCCGAGTTTATTATGTTGATGGAAACACGCTTCGACGGTGAGCAACGATCGTGTTCGGGTAAATTACTGCTTGTAGTCGATGTCGGACTATCGTCCAATTATCATCGTTAACGACATTTGATGCTGATTTCGTTCACACACGCATTATTATTTTACGTAATCCCCCGTCAAGGGATCGCTGGGATTTCACTGGGGGGGGGGGGGGGGATCTAGGAGGATTGAGACCCCCTTGCCGGGGGTTAGGGGTGATGTTGCTGGTTAGTGAGGAAATATTATTTGGAACATCAAGAGATGGATCAACATCGTCATACTACAGTCGCGAGAAGGTCTTTCCTTGTGTCAGTATCTTTCATAATTGATTAATTAAAGCGAATGTTTATCGTGGTTTTCTTAGTTATTGCATCATATCTTGTTTATTATGTATTAAAGAAATTCCTTAGACTTATTATCTTTAGTGATTAATGATAACTTGAGTGAATATTTAGCGGGATTTTTCTAATTACTGTATCATATCTTGTTTATTATGTATTAAAGAAATTCCTTAAACTTATTATCTTTAGTGATTAATGATAACTTGAGTGAATATTTAGCGGGATTTTCTTAGTTAATGTATCATATCTTGATATCTTGTTTATTATGTATTAAAGGAATTCCTTAAACTTATTATCTTACGTGATTAATGATAACTTGAGTGAATATTTAGCGGGATTTTTCTAATTAATGTATCATATCTTGTTTATTATGTATTGTGAAAGGTATAAATCCCATAATTAATGAAATTCATTAAATCCATCTTTAGTCATTGATAATGTGATATGTCAGCATCATTCTTCTCCATTTATCTAAGACAATTGGTTAATTGAAGCGAATATTTATCATGATTTTCATAATTATTGTATCATATCTTGTTTATTAAGTATTGAGAAGGATATAAATGTCATAGTTAAAGAAATTCTAACCAATTTTCTTTAGTTATAGATGTTGATGTGATGTGTCAGTATCTTTCCATTTATCTAACACAATAAATGGGCATCAGCCACCCATTGAGATACTACCGAAAGAGAGTTAAGATGTCCTTTGAATGGCCAGATAGTACTACATTGGATCCTTCTCTCTGGTTACGGTTCACTTTTCCGTTGCCATCACATACACCGAATAGTCTGGCCTATTCTTCATATATTCTCCTCTGTCCGCATACTCCGACAACACTGAGATTATCAAGCAATTCTTATTTTCTCAAGGGGTTAACTACTGCACTGTAATTGTTCAGTGGCCACTTTCTTCTTGGTAAGGGTAGAAGAGACTCTTTAGCTATGGTAAGCACCTCTTCTAGGAGAAGGACACTCCAAAATCTAACCATTGTTCTCTAGTCATGGTCTTCCACTGTCTTGGGTTAGAGATCTCTTGCTTGAGGGTACACTCGGGCACACTGTTCTATCTTATTTCTCTTCCTCTTGTTTCCTTAAAGATTTTCAAGTTTATATAGGAAATATTTACTTTAATGTTGTTACTGTTATTAAAATATTTTAGTTTTCCTTCTTTCCTTTCCTTGCTGGGCTATTTTCCTGTTGGAGCCCCTATGCGTATAGTATCCTGCTTTTTACAACTAAGGTTGTAGCTCATCAAGTAATAATAATAATGATAATAATTGGTTAATTGAAGCGAATATTTATCTTGATTCTCCTAGGCTAGTTGTATAGTTTCTTGTTTATTAAAGAAACTCTAACATATCTTCAGTTATAGATGGTAATGTGTTTATTAAAGAAATTCCAACTTATTATCTTCAGTTATAGATGTTAATGTAATACCGATGCATGGCCATCGAAGATTTCGAAGCGTCCCCAGTTACCCGGAAATTCAATTTCCGTTGCATTGCCTTTTTTTCATGGACCCAGTGACATGGTTGCATCTCGATCACCGTTTTTCGTTGCTTAGAGCCAGCAGCTTGGAAGTGCAGGCAAAGCGTGGCTCCATTTTCCTGAGGTTTGTATGCAAAAATCATGCGCTTTTGAAGTGTTTGCTGTGATGCCCTTCCGTATTTTTTTTTTTTTTTTTTTTTTCGGCTATGAGGGCGATAGTCAGTCTAGCGAAAATGCATACATGGCCTTTACGGAAATCGGTTCGCATTGGTAAGGGCCTTATACTGATTTGACCTGGCAAGGCTTTTGATGTTTTATATTTTGATGTTTCTCCCTCACACACACACATACACACATACACACACACACACTAGCTTTTTTACATGTGGTCCCTTCTCCTTCCCATTATGTTTGTCTTCTTTTATGACGGGAACTCTTCGTAGCATTCTTGCAATGGAAAGTCATTTTGCTCTGGCAAATGGGCTGGATGCTGCACATTGCACATTCCAGGCCGGAAAATGAAATTTAACTGCCTCTTGCAGCCAACGGTATTATTACTAGAGAGACCAACAGCAACTTGAAGAAGTGTTTGCACTTTTCTGAAAAGCTGAGTTCCCTTCTCTCCGTGAGGAAGGAGAGGTAGTTGCATACGAATCAGGGGGTTGTACATACATGAGCTCTCTCTCTCTCTCTCTCTCTCTCTCTCTCTCTCTCTCTCTCTCTCTCTCTCCATTTATGAAAATTTCTTAGCCTATGTATATATTTCTAGATCATTGACCACGGATACTGCATACTGGCTGATTCTATATATATGGTTGTGGTGGCCGATGTGGTAACGTCCCTGACTGGTGAACGCCAGACAAGGTTCGAGCCCCGCTTAAACTCTTTAGTTACTTCGGTGGCTGCAACCTCACCATCCTTGTGAACTAAGGATGGGAGGTTTTGGGGAGCCTATAGGTATATCTGCAGAGTCATCAGCAGCCATTGCCCGGCCCTCCTTTG
>NC_090733.1:125700571-125703071 GCF_036898095.1 Palaemon carinicauda | reverse complement strand
TCATCGACCTGGGGAAAAAAGAAGGGAAAATGATGGCGGTAAATGTTTCTTTGACGGGCGAAGGACGTGATAATTTAGGAATTTATTCATTTAGCAGGATTTATTTTTAATGATCGGTCTTATTTGGGTATTTTCCTTCATTTTTGTTATATCCTTCATTGTGTCTTCGTAGTATTATTGTAAAATTGATAGCTATTCTGGTTTTTTATTTGATACTACAATCTGCTGTCATGACACTTTTTTTTTTTCCGGATAATAATTCATATTTACTTGATTCTGCTCTCAAAGAAATGGCGAATCATCGGTGTGTCAAGGATTTACTTAAGGTTTCTAAGATATTCCTTTTGTTATTTTTTTCATATTTATACTATTGAGTCCTTGACCCGCATTATTATTATTATTATTATTATTATTATTATTATTATTATTATTATTATTATTATTACTATTATTATTATTGTTGTTGTTGTTGTTGTTGATGCTGCTGTTGTTGTTATCTTTATTCTTATTTTTTATATTAATACAATAAATGTTTTTATAACTGCTACAAAACCAATGGTCAAAATTAGTTGCAATCAATTTTATTTATTCTTCTGAACTTTTTATGTGTTTGAGATATCCAACACTGATATCCTTACTTACATCAAACAACCACAAAAGTCGTAAATTTGTCCCCAAGCTCCTTATATCACCATAGACGCAAATTGTTAAGATAATTAGATTATTACATATTTTTTATGTGTCCATGGCGATAGTTTTTTTTTTATCATTTCATCATTATTACAATTGACTATTAATCTCAGGAAATTTACCATCGGGTCACTCTGGGAATCGCCATTAGAGTAGGTAAAAGGATACTTCTGGGAGAAAACATAAACAATAGATCGAATCCAGGTGAATGAGTTTGTGGTGCCATAATCTCACTCTACTGAGAAGTCCTGGGATCGATTTTGGTGTCAGATAGAATATATATATATATATATATATATATATATATATAGTTGTGATCTTCCTTAGCACGAAGATAACTTAATATGCGGTAGTTTATTTAAGGAAAATTGAAAGATATGTATATATAGAAATGCTCTAAAGTATCGTTCGCCACTGGACCTCTTCTTGGAGCGTTTATTATTTTGATTCATAGTAAACGCTCCAGGAAGAGGTCCAGTGGCGGACGAAACTGTAGAGCATCTCTACATATACATATCTTTCAATTTTCCTTATGTTGACTACCGCATATATATATATATATATATATATATATATATATATATATATATATACATACATACATACATACATACATACATACATACATACATACATACATACATACACGTACATTCAAGCCACGGGCTCTTGCCCAAGGCAGCACGTAACCTAGTATCTAATATAAGAATATATATATATATATATATATACATATATATATATATATATATATATATATACATATATATATATATATATATCTATATATATATAAACTGTATATGTATATTCTTATATTAGATACTAGGAGGTTAAAGGGTACCTTGGGCAAGAGCCCGTGGCTTGCACCTTCAATGCAGATCGTTCAGCAACGAACGAACGAACTAACGATACTAGGCCTTGTTTGTGGTACCATAATTGATTGACGACAGTTATACCTCGCGTAGATGGTTAGGTTAATGTTACTGAATTAGGTTAAGGTTTCTAAATTAGGTTACATGTTTATTTTAATGTTACTGTTCCTAAAATATTTAATTTTTCCATGTTTTGTTTCCTCATTGGGCTATTTTCCCTGTTGGAGCCCCTGGGCTTATAGCCTCCTGCTTTTCCAACTAGGGTTGTGGCTTAGCAATTAATAATAATAATAATAATAATAATAATAATAATAATAATAATAATGAGAGTAATGTCTCTTGGAGATTTCTGCCACTGAGCTAATTTTAAAGCACGGTATCAAAATGTTATAGTTTAGGCATATTGACATAGCACTATTCGAGGCAATATTCGTATATATATACACGTCTTATATCTGGCTCTATTTATTTAGAATGTTATGTGGCAATCCTTTTCCCATTCCTAATTGGTGACAAAGGGGACTTTGGAGCACAAAAGCCCAAACTGAGGCTCTTTCAAAAATGCCAGAAATGAACGGAAAACGTAAACAATACGACGAGAATCTTGATTTTGATTTTTCTTCAGTTATTCTTTATTAGTTTTACCTTGGAACAGGTAAAACTAGGCTCATACAGGGCAATAGAAAAAAAAAAGGAGAGAAAGAAAAAAAAGATCAATATAAAGAACGGAGAACGGTGGGGGGAAAAAGCTGTAAGGATTTAAATTTAACAATGTTTTGCTAACGAAGTCTCCTGTGAAGTCCTTCTTCGATTCCGCCCCAGTGTTGAGGCGGCAAATGAAAAAACGTTATTCCGATTTATTTAGGGGAAAAAAAAAACCCTTTTTTGTGAAACAATAGTCTGCCTACATGACTCTTGAACGCTGATTCGCCGAA